>NC_045439.1:47499550-47716254 GCF_002776525.5 Piliocolobus tephrosceles | reverse complement strand
GCAATAAACATACGTGTGCATGTGTCTTTGTAGTAGCATAATTTATAATCCTTTGGGTATATACTCAGTAGTGGGATGGCTGGGTCATATGGTACATCTAGTTCTAGATCTTTGAGGAATTGCCATACTGTTTTCCATAATGGTTGAACTAGTTTACAATCCCACCAACAGTGTAAAAGTGTTCCTATTTCTCCACATCCTCTCCAACACCTGTTGTAACAACAGGTGCATTTAAAGTTTTCTAATGACCAAGCAAAGTATATACAGTGTACTTTCTGTTTGCAATGTTGTAATCACAAAAAGAGAAAGACTTTGTTAATTTTAATTAGAATAAGGCTTTTTAAAAGTTCTCCCTCCCTTCACCTCACTCTTCTTGCTTTTTAATTTTTTTACTTATGGTGCTTACTATGATTTAGTTAAATGATGTGTTTTGTAACTATTTCTAGATTTAGTAATTTGAAGTAGTTCCTGTTATATAAAATTAAAAACCTTTAGTGCATTTTCACTATCATTTATATCCTTTCCAGTTACTGATTTTTCACATTAGTTTTAGTGCCAAGATTTATACAATTTACATATTTTTCAAAAGTTATAATTAGGACTTCTCTACTTTATCCACAGGATGGTTCTCAAATTTATGGCAATATATAGAATTATTGTATTATCATGACTTAGATATTATTTTCTATAAAAATAAGAAGGATGTTTAGACTCAAATAAAAGGAAACTGTGATCTCATATCACTAAATCCCCTACTACTCAACAGAAAAAAGCTGTAAGCATTAAGATTCAATAAATTCTCTACTAATTTCACTTTTCTTCATGCTTTATAGGTCATATTCAGCTACTACACTTTCTTATGTTTTATATTGCATTCCATTCTCTTCCCTGAATTTACTTTTGTTAGGATTACCTCCTTGAGATTTTTTTATATGGGGTACTTGAGCAATAAACTTTCAAAGTCTAAGTGTCAGAAAATATCTTGATTTTGCTTATACAAATAATAATTTGGGTGGGTATAGAAGTCTAAGTTCAAAATAGTTTCTCCACAGAAATCTGAAATCATTGTGTACTGTCTTCTCATGCACATTGCTGCTGACAAGAAATATAATATCTGCCTAATTCTCATCCCGTCATTCCTTGTTCTTCATTCTTTATTCTCCTCACTATGGAAGCTTTAAAAAATAACTTTATCCCATGATCAAGTGGGATACAACCCAGGGATGCAAGAATGGTTCAACATATGCAAATCAATAAATGTAATACATCACATTAACAGAATGAAGGACAAAACCCCTATGATAATTTTAATAGATGCAGAAAAAGCATTTAATAAAACTTAATATCCTTTCATGATAAAACTCTCAACAATTAGGAATGTACCTCAACACAATAAAGGCCATATATGACAAACTCACAGCTAACATAATATCAAATGGGAAAAGTTGAGAGCTTTTCTTCTGAGACCTGGAACATGACAAAGATGACCACTCTTGCCACTTCTGTTCAACATAGTACTAGAAGTTTGAGCCAGACCAATTAGGAAAAGAGGAAGAAATAAAAGGCATCCAAATCTGAAAGGAAGAAGCTAAGCTGTCCCTCTTTGAAGACAACATTAACTTGTATATAGGAAAGTCTTCAGATCTAAAAAACTGTTAGATCTAATAAATGAATTTAGTAAAGTTGCAGGATAAAAAATCACATACAAAAATGAGTAGCATTTCTACGTACTAACAGTGAATTATCTGAAAAATAAATCGAGAAAATATTCCCCTGTACAATAACTACAAAAAACATATTAGGAATAAATTTAACCAAGGAGGTTAAATGTATATCTCTACACTAAAAACTGTAAAACATTGATGAAAGAAATTGAAAAAGACACAAATAAATGGAAAAAGATCTCATATTCATGAATTAGAAGATTTAATATTGTTAAAATGTCCATCCTACCCAAAGCAGTCTACAGATTCAACACAATCCCTGTCAAAATCCCAATGACATTCTTCAAAGAAATAGAAAAAAACAATCCAAAAATCTGTATGCGACCAAATAGCTAAAGCAATCCTAAGCAAAAATAACAAAGCTGGAGGCATCACACTACCTAACTTCAAAATGTACTACTATTAAGCTATAGGAACCAAAACTGGATGGTACTGGCATAAAAACAGACAGATAAACCCAGAGTAGAATATGTTTTATATTGTTTTATATTCCATAGTGAGGAGAATTTTCACATTAAAAGGCAGAAATAGAATAGAAACAGAATAGAAAGCCCAGAGATAAATCCATGCATTTATGGCCAACAAATTTTTGACAAAGGTGCCAGGAACAAACGGCAGGGAATGAATGGTCTCTTCAATAAACGGTGTTGGGAAAACTGGATTGCCACATGCAGAAAAGTGAAATTAAATTGTTATCTCTCACCATATACAAACATCCAGTCAAAATACATTAAAGACTTAAACATAACACTTGAAACTATGAAACTACTAGAAGAAAATTTAGGGAGAAAGCTCTGTGACACTGGCCTGTGCAATGATTTTTTTGGGTATGACCTCAAAAGGATAGGCAACACAAGCAAAAACAAAAAATGAAATGATACCAAATTTATAAAACTTTTGCATAGCAAAGGAAACAGTCAACGGAATGAAGCAACTACCTACAGAGTAGGAGAAAATATCTGCAAACTATACCTCTGATAAGGAGTTAATATTCAAAATGTATAAGGATTCATTGTTTTCCAAGATGGTGAATGCTAAAGCATGTCTCAGCCAGTTGGAAATAGCAAGATAGTGCATTAAAATAGTGCATAAAGATAAGCTTTAATTCACAAAGTAAATGAGAATCCACCAGATTTATCAGGGACACCCCAGATTTCTAGGCGGAAAACGTGGGCAAACAGCTCTCGTGACAGTGTCTGTCTGATAAACGTGAGTGAAGCCCCAGCACGTGAGAGGAGCAGAGAGCCTCCTCTATGACTCACCTTTCCACTTGGGATCTGAGCAACCCAGGTGAAGGAAGAGCACTATGTTTCTCCAAGCCCTGGAGATAACTTGGGGAAAGGCTTGGAAATGCTGTGAGGGAAAGACACCGAGAAAAGCTGCAGACATTTTCCCAGGCCTGGAACCAAGAACAGGACACCATTTTTAATCCAGGCACATTAAAAGGCAGCCATTCTTTAGTGACCTGGCAGCATGGCCACTTAGGCATTCTATAACAGTCTTAGGTCAGAGACTGGAGTGCCTGCTCTGGAGTTGGGTAGTGGCCTCTGCAGCCAGAGCTATGGAAAGTGCCTCAGCAGTAGGTGCTGGAATTGTGCTTTCTCCTATTGCAGGCCCGGGGTGGGAAGACAGCCGCTACAGCTGCATCTCCTGGGTGATGAGACCTGTAGCCAGGGCTAGCTTGGCAACCTGGAACCAGTCTGCATGTGTCATTGCTGGGTGTCCCAGGCTGCTCCCATGAGATCATGGTGCCAGGGCCCTCTCTGCTCCATCCCCAGGCAGAAATCCAAGCATTTGGAGCATATGCTTGCCTGTGCCAGCAGTCTGAGCCACCCCACCCTTCATGGATATACATCATGGTGCAGAAGGACCCTCTCCACTCCATGCCTAGGCAGATCTCCAGGAATTCAGAGCACCCCCTTGCCTGGATCAGTAGTTGGAGCCAGCCTATCCTTCCTGTGCATAGATCATGGTATGGGGGTGCCCTCTCTGTTCTACATGTAGGCAGATCTCCAGGCATTCAGAGCACCTGCTCCCAAAGACTAGTGGCTTGAGTCAGCCCATCCTTCCTGTGCAGAGATCCTGGTACAGCAGGGCTCTCTCCATTTTATGCCCAGGTAGATCTCCAGGCATTTGGAGCATCTGCTCACCTAGTTCAGCAGCCTAAGCTGCCCTACCTTTCCTGTGCAAAAGTGCAGATATAGGTGCAAAGAGGTTCCTTCCACTTCACATCCAAGCAAATCTCCAGGCATTCAGAGCACCCACTTACCTGGATTAGCATCCTGACCCACTGTATCATTCCTATACAGAGATCCTGGTGCAGGGGGTCCCTCTTCACTTCATGCCCAAGCAAATCTCCAGTCATTTGGAGCACCTGCTTGCTTGGTCAGCAGGCTGAGTCACCCTACCACTCATGTGCAGAGATCTTGGTGAAAGGGGGCCTTCTCTGTTTCATGCCCAGGTAGACCTCCAGGCATTCAGATAACCTGTTTGCCTAGATTGGAAGCCTGAACCACCCCATCATTCCTGTGCAGAAATATTGGTAAAGGGGCACCCTCTGTGCTCTACGCCCAAGCAGATATTCAGGAATCTCGAGCGCCTGCTCATGTAGAACAGAAGCCTGAGCTGCCCCACTATTCTAGACAGAGATCCTGGTGCACAGGGGCCCTCTCTACTCCATGCCCAGGCAGATCTCCAGGCATTCAAAGTACCTGTCCTCCTGAATTAGCAGCTAGAGCCACCCCACCCTCTTTGTGCAGAGATTCTGGTGCAGTAGGGTCCTCTATGGTTCATTTTCAGGCAGCTCTCCAGCCATCTGGAACACTCACTCTCCTGGATTAGAAGTTTCAGCCACTCCCCATCACCATGCAGAGAACTTGAGGCAGAGGAGGTTTCCCAGCTCCCAAACTAGGCACACCTCTGGCTGCTTGGTGGCTGCCCACTGGGTTCTCCTTTGGCACCGGTGCTCGTGCATGCCGTCAGAGGGCCTGTAAAGAAGCCTGCCTGGTCCAGCCCCACCCATTTGCCACCTTCCCAACCCTTCTGGGGCTGAGCAGGGAGCTAAGACCAATGTGCACACCATAAACTAGCCCATTGCTTGAGGCAACAGAGAACTTCTCCCAGTAAACAAGGATATACCCAGCCACATTGGCCACAGAGAGCTCTTACCCATAAGCACCATCTACTGGCTTGTAGGTTGAACTACACAGCCTAATATAAGACCTGTCAACAGAAGTGCGTAGGGCGATAGAAGCAAAGCCAAAAGACACTATCCAACCTTCTCTAAAATCACATCGCCTAGGGAGGGGGGAAAGGGAAAGAGAAAGTAAGAAAACAACAATAATATTATAGGGAAAGACAGAAAAAGAAAAAATCCCCACCACAAAATAATAATGACAAAAATTAGAAACACCAGCATTTCCAGGTAAGAAAGAACAAATGCAAGAATTCCAGCACTATGAAAAATGTGAATGCAGTTACACCACCAAAAGATCACACTAGCTCTCCAGCTATGGTCCCTAACCAAAATGGAAACTCAGAAATGACAGGTAAAGAATTAAAAGTATGGTTGCAAGGAAGCTCAAAAAGATCCAGGACAAGGTTGAAAATCAACACAATGAAACTTCCTAAGCAATCCAGGAAAGTTAGGAAGAGATAAACATCATTAAAAAAACCCAAAACTTCTAGAATTGAAAAACTCATTTAAGAAATTTCAAAATACAATTGAAAGCTTCATCAATAGACCAGATCAAGCAGAAGAAAGAATTTCAGTACGTGAAGACCAGTATTTTTAGGTAACACAGTCAGACAAAAATTAAAAAAAAAAAAAAGGAATTTTTAAAAGTGAACAAAGTCCTTTAGAAATATGGGATTAGGTAAAGTTACCAAACCTATGAATTAATGGCATTCCTGGAGAGACAGAGAGAAAGTCAACAATCTAGAAAACATATTTAGGGGAATAATTCAGGAAAATTTCCTCCATCTTGCTAGAGAGGTAGATATCTAGATATGAGAAATCCAGACAACACCTGTGAGATACTATGCAAAATAAACACCACGAAGACATATAGTCACCAGACTGTCAAAGGTCAACACTAAAGAAAAAATCTTAAAGCCAGCTAGAAAAAAGGGTCAGAACATGTACAAAGAGAACCCCATCACCTTAGAGCAGACTTCTCAGCAGAAACCTTACAAACCAGGAAAGACTGGGAGCCTATTTTTAGCATTCTTAGAGAAAAGAAATTCCAACCAAGAACTTCATATCCCACCAAACTAAGCTTCATAAGTGAAGGAGAAATAATTTTCTTTCTATTTGAGAGAGTTCTAAACATAAAAGCAAAAGAATGATACCTGTTACCACAAAATAAACTTAAGTACATAGCCCACAGACCCTATAAAGCAGCCACACAATAGAAACTACAAAGCAACCAGCTAACAACTTCACGATAGGATCAAAACCTCACATATCAATATTAATCTTGAATGTAATTTACTTTTTTTTTTGGTAGAGATGGGATCTTGTTATGTTGAACAGGATGGTGTTGAACTCTTGACCTCAAGTTATACTCCTGCCTTGGCCTCCCAAAGTGCTGGGATTGCAGGCACGACCCACCACACCCGGCATTAACCTAGAATGTAAATGGCCTAAACACCCCACTTAAAAGGCACAGAGTGGCCGGGCGTGGTGGCTCACGCCTGTAATCCCAGCGCTTTGGGAGGCCGAGGCGGGCGGATCTCAAGGTCAGGAGATCGAGACCACGGTGAAACCCCGTCTCTACTAAAAATACAAAAAAAAAAGCTGGGCGCCGTGGCGGGCGCCTTGTAGTCCCAGCTACTCGGGAGGCTGAGGCAGGAGAATGGCGGGAACCCGGGAGGCGGAGCTTGCAGTGAGCCGAGATAGCGCCACTGCACTCCAGCCTGGTGGACAGAGGGAGAAACTGTCTCTAAAAAAAAAAAAAAAAAAAAAGGCACAGAGTGGCTAGTTGAATATTTTAAAAAGTACATCAGTCTGCTGTCTTCTAGAGACGCATCTCACACATAATGACATAGATAAGATCAAAGGAAAGGGTCAAAGAAAGATCTATCATGTAAGCATAAAACAAAGAGTGGAGGTGGGGGAGTCACTATCCTTATATCATATAAGAATAAACAAGGGCGAAAATGGCATTACATAATTATAAAGGGTTCAATTCAACTACTAGAAGACTTAACTATCCTAAATACATATGCACCCAACATTGGAGCACCCAGATTCATAAAATAAGTACTTCCAGACCTACGAAAGACTTAGATAGCCACATAAATAATAGTAAGGGACTTCAAAACCCTACTGACAGTATTAGATAATAGAGGCAGAAAACTGACAAAGAAATTTTGGGCTTAAATTCAACATTTGACCCACTAGGCCTAATAGACATCTACAGAATAGTCCAACCACCAACCACAGGACATACATTGTTCTCAGCTGGACAAGAAACATACTTCAAGACTAACCACATGTTTGGCCATAAAGCAAGTCTCAATACATTCAAAAAATCTAAATCATACCATCCATATTTCTGGACCACAGTACAGCAAAAATAAAAATAAATATCAAGAAGATCTCTCAAAACCATATAACTGCATGGAAATTAAACAGCTTTCTCCCGAATGATTTCTGGGTAAACAACAAAATTAAGGTATAAATAAAAATTTTTTTTGAAATAAATGAAAAGAGAGACGCAGTATACCAAAATTTGTGGAATGGAGCAAAAGGAGCACTAAGAATAAAGTTTATGGTGTTAAATGCCTACCTCAAAAAGAGAGATATCAACTTAACAATCTAATATCCCACCTACAGGAACCAGAAAAGCAAGAACAAACTAACCCAAAAGCTAGAAGAAGAAAAGAAATAACTAAAATCAGAGCAGAACTGAACAAAATTGAGACCCAAAAATCCATGCAAACCTAACAAACCCCAAAGTTGCATTCTTGAAAAGATAAACAAAATTGATAGACCACTAGCTAGATTAACAAAGAGAGAGAGAGAAAATTCAAATAAGCACAATCAGAAGCAACAAAGTTTACATTACAACTGATCCCACAGAAATATAACAAATCCTCAGAGACTATTATGAACACCTCTATGCACACAAACAAGAACATCTAGAGGAAATGGATACATTTCTGAAAACACACAATCTCCCAAGACTGCATGAGGAAGAAACTGAAACCCTGAATATGCCAATATCAAGTTCTGAAGTTGAATTTAGTAATAAAAAAATGTACCAACCAAAGCCCCGGACCAGACTGATTCACACCCACATCCTACCAGACATACGAACAAGAGCTGGTACCAATTCTACTGAAACTATTCCAAAACATCAAGGAGGAAGGACTCCTCCCTAACTCATTCTACGGGGGCACCATCACCCTGATATCAAAACTTGGCAAAGACACAATGAAAAAAGAAAACTACAGACCAAATATTACTGATGAACACAGATGCAAAAATCCTCAGCAAAATAACAGCAAACCAAACCCAGCAGGTCATCAAAAATTAATTCCCAAAATCATTTTATTCCTGGGACACAAGGTTAATTTAACATATGTGAATTAATAAATACAATTCACTTAAAAACAAAAACCACCTAATCATCTCAATAGACACAGAAAAAGCTTTGGATAAAATCCAACATTGCTTTATGGTTAAAAACCCTCAAAAAACTACAGACATCAAAAGTACATACCTCAAAATAATAAGGGCCATCTATGACAAACACACAGCCAACATCATATTGAACAGGCAAAAGCTAGAAGCATTACACTTGAGAACTGGAACAAGAAAAGGATGCCCATTCTCACCACTCCAACATAGTACTGGAAGTGCTAACCAGAGCAAACAGGCAAAAGAAAGAAATAAAAGACATCCAAATAGGAAAAAGGAAGTTAAACTATCTCTGTAGACAATGATTCTATACCTAGAAAACCCTAAAGACTCTGCCAAAAGACTTCTGGAACTGATAAATGACTTCAGTAAAGTTTCAGGATACAAATTCCATGTACAAAAATCAGTATCATTTCTATATGCCAATAACATTCAAGCTGAGAGCCAAATCAAGAATTGCTGCAAAAAATAAAAATACCTAGGAACACATCTAACCAAAAAGGTGGAAGATCTCCACAAAGAGAACTACAAAACACTGCTGAAAGAAATTATAGATGACATTAAAAAATGGAAAATTATTCCATGCTCATGGATTGGAAGAATCAATATCACCAAAATGACCATACTGCCCAAAGCAGTCTATAGATTCAATAGTATTCCTATCAAGCTACCAATGACAGTTTTCATAGATCCAGAAAAAATGACTCTAAAATTCATATGGAACCAACAAGAGCCTGAAGAGCCAATGCAATCCTAAGCAAAAAGGATAAAGCTGGAGGCATCACATTGCCCAACTTCAAACTACACTATAAGGCTATAGTAACCAAAACAGCATGGTACTGACACAAAAATAGACATATGGAACAATGGAACAGAATAGAGAACCCTCAAATAAAGCTGCGCACCTACAGTCATCTGATATTCAACAAGGTTGATATATCTTAAATAGAAAATAAATTATTCTACTAAAAAGGCAAAAATAAGCAATGGAAAAAGGACTACCTATTCATTAAGAGGTGCTGGGATAGCTTATTAGCCCTATATGAAGAAGTAACGAGCCACCACCTTTAATAACTATGTATTTGCTACCAGCTGAATATTTGCCACCACTCCCCTCTCCCAATTTTTAAGTGGAATTCTTAACCCCATCGTGATGATATTAGGAGGTGGGGCCTTTGGGATATATTAGGTCATGAAAATGGAGGCCACATGAATGGGCTTAGTCCCCTTATAAAAGACACATGAGAGCTGGCTTTCTCCCTCTGCTCTTGATCTTGGACTTTGAGCCTCCAGAGCTGTGAGAAATAAATTTCAGTTGTTTGTAAGCCACCCAGTCTATGGTATTTTGTTATAGCCGCCCAAACTGACAAGACAGTATTGGTTAAAAGCAAAGATCACTTTTTGCACAATTTATCTTTTGCAGCATTTGCTATAATATTAGCATACATTTCTATGTTCATTTAATTTAATAAGCCTCCTGGTTTTTACTTTTTTATTTGTGTTTTTTTATTTCCATAGGTTTTGGGGGAACAGGTGGTGTTTGGCTACATGAATAAGATCTTTAGTGGTAGTTTCTGAGATTTTGGTGCATCTATCACCCGAGTGGTATACACTATACCCAAGTTGTAGTCTTTTATCCCTCACCCCCTTCCCACCCTCACCGTCCTATCAGACCCCAAAGTCCACTGTATCATTCTTATGCCTTTGCATCCTCATAGCTTAGCTCCCACTTATGAGTGAGAATATACGATGTTTGGTTTTCCATTCCTGAGTTATTTCACTTAGAATAATGGTCTCCAATTCCATCCAGGTCACTGTGAATGCCATTATTTTGTTCCTTCCTGCTTTTTACTTTTTTGTACAAGGTATGCTATAAATCCGGACTCCAAGTCCAATTCAATATGAATGCTGCTTTCCAAAGTTTTCTCCTTGTGGCTGAGTTTTGCCTTATAATGCTTTGAGACAATGCTACAACAGAAAAAATGTACCCAATACAAGAATCCCTGGCTGGTCTATGCCACAGCAGATGAATGTGTTTAGCTAAAAAAGGAAGTGAACCTGCTCCACGGCAGCACATCTGAATTGAGTTTTCTGCTGGACTCAGAACCTACTCAGAATCAGGCTGAGTTTTTTTGTTCCGTTCGCCTTTGTCCACACCTCAATTTGGTTTAAAGAAGATGTATCTTAAAAAACGGTCCATTTGGGTTCTGAAATCTTACTTTAATTCTAAATACCACCTTTCAGCAAAGGGTCTTCATTGCCTTTTCCTTCTTTAGCCAGGTATTCCATCACGCAGCTCTTACTCCTCAGTTGGACATTCACTGCTTTGTTTTCTAAATCAGGATTTTTTTTAACTTCAATAAAATATTGATTCATGATAAACTCTTAGTGAAAGTATGCTAGTGTAATAATTAAAAGCATCAGATTACCCATCTGCAAGTAAGAAGAGTCGTAGTTCTAGGCACGTAGGAAGAGGGGGAAAACTGCTCCCAATGGGCATAAATAATTGACAAACACTCTAAGATGGAAGGAAGAAATCACATACGTAAGTCTGTGTATGTACTTACACATACATGGCACTTTTCTGAGAGAGATTTATCACAATATATTTTATGTGACAAAGCATAATTAAATATTGTTTTCAAGAAACATGAATTGTAGGCTTCTGGAAATAATTCTGAAAATTTGCATGGTGCAAAAACATTAAATCATATCAATTACAAAACTGAGAAAAGTGCTATATGGTGTCTTAGAGCCTCAAAGCTCAGGTTGAAAAAGAAAATTTCTATTTACCTTCTGTGTCATTCAAAATTTGTTGCTAAGTTTCCAACATTACAGATCAATTTATCCTTAGGATGTGCAAATAACTGGTTATACAACTTAAAGTAGTTTGACAAAGTAGTTTGACAAGTCATTTAGACCAGCTACTTGTTCCCTCCCCAAACCCAACCCTAGAGAGGCCACAGAAAGAAAAAGGAGGCTGACAGATCTCAGAAACTCATATAGAAACCATTCGAGAGAGTGGTTGGGTTCCAGTGTGGACAGCAAACAGCATCCCTGTGTAGGAAAATTGGGCAGCCACAGACAAAGGACAGATGGCATGGGGCTTCTTAGTTTTCTTTTCCCTGTATTTCCTTGAAGTAGGTCACTGGAGACAGAAGAACAGCAATACCAGCTTCTCAGGGTAGCACCAGAGTATTCTATCCTCCTTCAGGGTGGAGAGAGGTTCCAGAGAGGCAACGGCACTTGGTGCCATGGTTGAGTGATGGGGTGAGGGCGGTAGGTAGTGAGGTGGTGGGCAGGAGGGAAAGTCAAGCTCAGACTGTAACCCCAGAGCTTTCCATTTGGAAGAACATTCTCTTTACCACTCCCTAGGCTTATGATAAGAGAGTGATGGAAAGGAAGATGAGGATGTGAACAAACAACTATACAACCTTCATCCTGCTTACTCATCCACTGGCTTTGGGCTTGGCTATGGCACAGGCTTTGGCTAATGGGATGTAAAGGAACATGATGTTCATTTACCACAATTGAGCAGAAGCCTAAATGTGACTGTGTGGCTTAGCTAGGGCCTTTTTGTGCCATCCTAGTACAGCATGTCCTAGACAGGGGCTGCTCCTTTAGCCTGGGTTCCAAAATGAAAACACGCATGGAGCTAAGCCAAGCTAAGCAGAGCCCAACAGACTTCAGCAGAACCAAACCCTGATGTATTGTGCAGAAGAAAAACTATTTCTCATTGTAGCCCCTGAGATCTGGGATTTATTTGTTACAAACTAGGAAAAGTCAAAGAATTCACTGACTTAATAGGTGACAAAACATTACCATCTCTTTTAGCCATATAAATTAAGGATAATTCTTTATTTTTCCAATAAATATTATCTGACTTTATTAATCCCTAAATCTACCTTTGATTATATCAGCACGATTTTGCTATATATTGATATTATATTTATATATACATATACATACATATATGATACACACACATATACATATATATCAGAAAGATTCTAGCACTTTATATACTGTAAAGTCTGTATAGTCTGTAAAGTCTATAGAAAAATATTCAAATGATATGTTGATTTGGCCCCAAATATTTTTTACATGCATGTAGTTTTACATATATATAAAATATGTAGTTTTGAAAATTTTGTGTTTTTAGGGCCCTCATTTTATTCGTGACTTCGCTGGATATACAGACAGATTTAGCAGGTGACTTTGTTGAAGTTGGAGCAACTATTTGGCTAAGTTTCTAATAGTCAGCTAAGTCTTAAACTTCTCTATTGTCAATGGCAATTTAATACTTGCATTTACCTGCCTGGCAGCAGACAAGGTCATGTACCTTTATGCTGAGGCAGCAGGTCAAATGACTTTGCTTTTAAAAGCTGCAGGCTCATTGCTAAATGGAAGGAATACTCTCAACTAAATGAATGACTTGGCCCACAGCAAAATACCTTGGTGTCTTCAGATTGTTTACTGCCCAAGTCACTCATCATCCTCAGCACTAAGACACCACTTAAAAGGTCAGTAGCATAACCCAATAAATGAAGAAGTACTTTTATATTCTAGGTCTTTGTTGTGAGAAGATAGAGGCTTTTAATTACTTTTTTTTTTTTCATTTTTCAAAGGAGAAAGTCTGTTGCTGAATTGATTGTCCTTGCAAAGATACTACATGGAAAATGCTATTTACTACAGCTGCATGAATGGATCCAAGGGCAGGGCTGGCAGGCTGGGGGACAAATCCATTGTTGTCAGCAACATACTTCTAAATTTCTACCAAGGTGTGGAGTCCACTATGACTCCCAGGTCCCAAATACTGGTTGAAGAAGTTGGAAGCTGCTGTAACCTAGCTGTTGATGGATCTAACCTGGACAGGAGTTATGCTTCCAAGACGGAGGAGTCTCTTACAAAGCAGAGATTCAGGTAAACAGGATAGGAAATAATTTTTCAAAATTTCCTATTCTTGGTCCCTAAACTCTAAATTTACAAAATATTAGTAAGAGCTTCCTAACTGCTCTCATGGGAAAAAAAAACAAACAAAAAAAACAAGAATGACAATATCTAGAAAATATTTTAAATGTAGTCACCCATTCTGAAATAATGTGATTACTGTGGCATTGTCAAGTAGCCACTACATACTCCTGAGTTTAGTTTTAATTGGCTTATGTTATTCATCCTTGTAGAGTCTCATTTTTTTTGATCCATTTGTCTCTTCAGGGAAGAACTAGCAGGAAGATAACATTTCATTTTCCTATGAATAAATGCTGATTAATAAATGACAATCAGACTCTTTTCTTGTACTTCTCACAAACATCTCCTTCTCTTTCAAAACTTGGCTTAGATATCCCTCATTTTGGTATGCATCATTAACTTCTCCCAGATAATTACTGGCCTCTCCTTTGTGTTCCTTGTTCACATCTTTGTTATTATACTTAATATTTTATACATGGCTATTTCTGGATGTCTTTCTCCCACTATAGAGTAACGATGTGCTTCAGACTACCACCATATCTTGTTCATCACTGAATTAAGTACAGTCCACTATAATGTAAATGCTGAATATATGTTTGCAGAATTGAATTTAAATCTGGAGAGAAGCTTCAGTGGCCCATTAAAGGATTTGAGTTCTCAAATCTTTCATCACTGATATGTAGGAAGAGAGTAATCATACCTAAAGATAATGCAACAGGGATAGCAAAAGCATTGAGTGATAGAATCCTCCCAAATCTTTCAAGAAAAATAGGGTTAGCCTAACAATATGAAATTTAATGGAGACAAAATACAAGGCCTACTACCTCCACCCAAAGTGCCAACCATAATATTATGAAATAGAAAAATATATAGCTTATTCCTAGTATATTAATAAGTAAGGACTTATGGGTATTAGATGATGTAAGCTTAACACAAGTCAACAGTGTGATGTGGCTGACAAACACGTGATGTGTCTTCAGGTTGAATCAGTAGAAATGGGGTGCACACAGTGAGGGAAGTTATGCTCTTGCTGTAAACCACACTATCCAACTCTCATACTTCTCAAAAAGATGTACTGTTTAGGGGCACAACATTTAGAAAAGTGGGTTGGAGGAGGTAGATGGTCAAAAAAAGGGGATAAATGGACTTAAAAGCACTCTGTGATGATAAACAGCAATGGTAATGTAGTGTCTGGAAAAATGAAGACTCAAGGTTAATATGACAGTGATCTTTTTATGTTATGGCCCTGCATGATACAACAGGATTAGTGGATAAGTAATATCAATATGAGATAAATTTCTTATAGTCAGAACTTTCCAAGGATGAAAAGTCAGTTTGGAAGGTGGTGAATTCTCTGTACTGAGAATGTTCATAAGATTTTTTAAACACTTGTTCCCTCCAACCCAGAAATTCTTTGCCTCTGAGCCTTTTGTTCAGTTAGGTTAAAAATAAATGGTGATTCCTTGATTTCTACAAGTAGGTAACATCATTATCAACACTTGATCTTTTCTAATATTATGTTCAATTGGAAGGAATGAATAGTCATAGTGGCCTGCCATTTTTCAATAGATTACAGTAGCTAATTTAAAAAATAAGGTGATATGGTTTGGCTGTGTCCCCACCCAAATCTCATCTTGAATTTCCACATGTTGTGGGAGGGACCCGGTGGGAGGGACCTGGTGGGAAGTAATTGAATCATGGGGGCAAGTATTTCCTGTGCTCATGCTAGTGAATAAGTCTCATGAGGTCTGATGGTTTTAAAAAGAGGAGTTCCCCTGCACAAGTGCTCTCTCTTTGCCTGCTGCCATCCACGTAAGACATGACTTGCTCTTCCTTGCATTCCGCCACGATTGTGAGGCTTCCCCAGCCACATGGAACTGTAAGTCCAAGTAAACCTTTGTCTTTTGTAAACTGCCCAGTCTCAGGTATGTCTTTATCGGCAGCGCAAAAATAGGCTAATACCTAAGGCATTAAGAATCAAGCTAAAAATATGCCTGAAAAACACCTCTATCTTGTTGTAAGCACTAAACTTAAGGTTTAAGTGCCAGATAATTTCACTACAAGGTTACACTTCTAAAGCATTTCTGAACTTTTAGTTGTAATTGGCAGTCTGCATTTTACCTATACAACTGGAGTTGCTGAGTCATATTTTGATTCCTTTTAGTCTAGCCATCATTTTCTGGAGTAGATTCAAATATTGAGCAAGAGGAAACCCATTTGAATCTGTTCCAGCTGGAAGCTTGTTGTCAACTATATCAACAAAATAGATGTTGCTGGAAATATAATTTTGGTGGCTGAAACTGCTGCACTTTTCTATGTCATCATGGTTAATACGAATGTGTCTTTTATCCTTTGAGTGCAGGGTATATTGCTCGAGTGATGGGTGCACCAAAATTTCACAAATCACCACTAAAGTGCTTACATAGTCAAACACCCCCTGTTTCCCAACAACCTATGGAAATAAAAAAACAAAAAATAAAATAAAATAAAAATAAAAGTTATAAAGAAAAGAATGTGTCCTGCAAATTTATGAGTCAAACTAGAATACCTTTACTAGAAATGAAATCACTTACCTTTTTCATAAGAGGAAAAGAAACAAAACAAAACTTGTTCCATCTAATATTGAGTAACATATTTTTCTGCACTTAAATTTTTTTTTTTTTTTTTTTTTTGAGAAAGAGTTTCCCCCCTTTCCCCCAGGCTGGAGTGCAGTGGTGCGATCTCGGCTCACTGCAACCTCCACCTCCCAGGTTCATGCCATTCTCCTGCCTCAGCCTCCCGAGTAGCTGGGACTACAGGTGCCCACCACCACGCCTGGCTAATTTTTGTATTTTTAGTAGAGACGGGGTTTCACCGTGTTAGCCAGGATGGTCTTGATTTCCTGACCTTGTGATCTGCCCGCCTCGGCCTCCCAAAGTGCTGGGATTACAGGCGTGAGCCACCGTGCTTGGCTTGCACTTAAATTTTTATGGAAAAAAAGCCCAAATGATATAAACAAATGGTACCATAAAGACACATCTAACAAGTTGATGTTAAGGATTTAGTGTGGAGGATGGGGAAGGAGCAATATTTAGACTGTAGCTCTTGGCCAGAGATTTAACTTTCAAGCAATGGAAATGACAATGGACAAAAAGGAGAAGTTTGAGGCCAGTTCTGCCATTGGCTGTTACATATGACCATAACAAGTCACTTTCTTCCCTCATAAGGAAAGGAACTAAAATTTCAAGGAGGAGAAACAGAATTTCAGAGAGATCAAATAGAAAGCGATGGTCCAGAGTTTGAACCTAGGTCTCACTTACTCCAAAACTCATGCCATCCAATCTTATTTAGGTCTCTCAACATCAAATATATTAACACTGATTCTTCTTTTATCTTACCACACAGCATCTCTAAGGAAGAAAAAGAAAAGAATCAGCCTTTCCTGCCAACAAATTATGTTCTAGACCAGAGATCAGCAAACTCTTTCTGTCAAGGGCCAAACAGTAAACATTTTTCAGCTTTGTTGGCCATATGGTCTTATTTGCACCTACTCAGCTCTACCCTTGTAGTACAAAACAAGTCAAAGAAAATATGTGAGAAAATGAATATGGCTGCATCCTGATAAAATTTTATTTTAAAAAACAGGTGGTGGCATGACAGCATCAAAAAGAATAAAATAATCAGGAATAAATTTATTTTAAAAGTGCAAGACTTGTACAATGACAACTACAACATGTTGTTGAAATAAATTAAATAGGGCCTAAATAAATGAAAAGATTTCTTATGTTCATGAATTGGAAGGCGATATTTAAGATGGCAGTACTCCTCAAACTACAGATTCAATGCAGTTCCTATCAAGGTACAAGGTACAAGCTAAGTGTCTTTCAGAAACTGACAAGCTAATTCTAAAATTCATATGGAAATAAAAGAGACCCAGAATAGTCAAAACAATATTGAGAAAGAAGACCAAATTGGAGGACTTGCACTTCCAGATTCCACTTACTACAAAGCTACAGTAGTCAAGATAATATAATACTAGCATAAGTCTAGACAATAAATCAATATAACAAAACTAACTGTCTAGAAACAGACCCTTACATTTATGGCCAATTAATTTTTGACCAGGGTGACAAGACAATATATTGGGAAAAGAACAGCATTTTAAACAAACAGTACTGAGACAACTGGCTATCTATACGTAAAAGTTGGGCTTCTATTCATACCACACACAAAAATTAACTCAAAATGAATCAAAGACCTAAATGTAAGAGCTAAAACTTTAAAATTCTTAGATGAAAACAAATAAATGAATCTTGGTTAACCTGGATTAGGTCATACTGGTTTCTTTGATGTGACACCAAAATAGAAGCAGCAAAATAAAAATAGATAAGTGTAACTTCATAAAAATTAAAAACTTTTATTTATCAAAGGACACCATCAAGAAAGTGAAAACACAATCCACAGAACAAGGTAAAATATTTGGAAATCATGTATCTGATAAGGAGGATGTACATAGAACATACAAAGAACTCTATAGTTCAACAGTAAAAAGAAAATCCACCCAATGCAAAAATGGACAAATCATTTGAATAAACATTTCTGCAAAGAAGACCAATGACTGATGAGCACATAAAAAGATGCTCAACACCATTAGTCATCATTAAAATGCAAATCAAAACCACCAGAATGGCTAAAATTAAAAAGTGTGAGGATGTGGAGAAATTGGAATTCTCACATATTGCTACTGAGATTGTAAAATGGTGCAGCCACTTTGGAAACGATTTGGTAGCTTCTCAAAATGTTAAATGTAGAGTTATCTTATTATCCAGCAAGTTCACTCTTAGCTATATACCCAAGATAACTGAGAGTATGTGTCCTCATAAAAACCTGTACATGAATGATCATAGCAACATTATTCCTAATAGCTGGCAATGGAAACAACTCAAATGTCCACCAAATGATGAGTGGATAAATAAAATGTGGTATATCCATACAATGGAATATTATTTTTCCATAAAAAGGAAGGAAGTACTGATACATGCTACAACATGGATGAACCCTGAAAATATTATATTACATTATGCTAAGTGAAAGAAGCCAGACACAAAAGGCCACACATTTTATGATTCCATTAACAGGAAATGTAAACTGTGTCTGTAATAGGCAAATCTATGGAAATAGAAAGTAGATTTTTGGTTGCCAGGGACTGTGGGAAAGAGGCAAGGGGGAATGAACATTGAGGGGCATGGGGTTTCTTTTTGGGGTGATGAAATTTTTTGAAGCTAGATAATAGTGATGGTTGCACAACTCTGTGAAGGTATTGAATTGTACACTTTAAAAGGGTGAATTTTAGGGTATGTGAACTATATCTCAATAAAGTTGTATAAAAACAAATGAACAAACACAAATTGGATATAGTTTGCCAACTCCTGTTTCAGATTCTTACGTAGTTATCTGTGCCTCACTTACCCTAACTGTAAAATTACTGAATTGGAGTAAATGTTCTCTAAGATGGCTTTCAGGTAAAACAAAATTCTCCTTTTATTAAAAAAATTATATTCAGAATTGAGATCCTGAGGCTCCTGTAAATCTTGTCACCAACCATACAATTTTTTAACAGTTTTGCTTAGACAAGAATATTAACATATTTTAGAAAATAATTAACAATGGAGGTTATAGTAACAAAAATGTTTTTTGATAAAGCATTGATTAATCAATAATTAAATCAGGGCCTTTAATTGCCTTCCCAGAGTGCTGCCCTGCACTGGAAAGTCTGTGCCAGCAGGACTCCCTGTGAGTACACTGTACAATATGTCAAGGTTGCTTCCTCTTCAAAACTTACTTATGATTTACACATCTGTCCTAAATAACTGAAGATAAATGTTTTCATAAGCTACTCATTTTATGATTGCTTATTTGGCTACAACTTTTAAAGTATATTTTAATATATTTTGATATATAAAGTTTTATCATTGCCAGCCCTTGGTTCTCTTTACTACTGCACCCATTCCCTTGTGATTTCATTCAGTTGCAAGGCTTTACCCATCCATTTTCTAGGGCTGCTGAAACCAAAAACCGTGGAGTCATCCCTGTTTCTTCTCTGGCCCCACATCCAGTTGATCAGGAAATCTTGTGAGTTCTACCTTCCAAATGTTTCCAAAACCTGACCATTTTTCACTACTGCCGCTACTACAACCCTGTTCCACCACCATCTCCCACTCGTGTTCCTGAAGAGCCTCTGATGGGTCTTCTTACTTCTGCCCTGGTCCCTCCAGTCTACTCACTATATGGCAACCAGAGTGAGTGCTCACATCAGAGCAGCTCACTCCTCTGCTTTCACCTCATGGGGGTCCCATCGCACTCCAGTGAGAGTCATGAGGCCTGTGGTCTGCATCTTCTTGCTTTGCTGACCTCCTTTCCGGTGACTCTCCCTTCCAGCCACCCTGGCCTCCTTGCGGTTCTGCGAACACATCAGATAACTCTCACTTTAGGGCCTTTACTGCAGCTGTTTCTTCCTCCTAGGCTGCTCTTCCACCCCATAGCTACTTACCTAAGTTATTTGCCTTCCTTAAATCTTTGCTCCACTCTCACCTTCTTCATTGAGTTCTCTCTCCCTTGACCACCTGATATAATATTGTGACCTGCCCCTCCCTCTATCACATTCTCGATGCCTCTCTTTCTACTTTTTCTTTTCCTCCCCAGAGTCTTATCACTTTCTCGCATACTATATAATTTGCATATATATTATGTGATATCGTTTGGATATTTGTCACCTCCAAATCTCATGTTGAAATGTGATTCCCAATGTTGGAGGTGAAGCCCAGGGTGGGAGGTGATTGGATCATGGGGGAAACCCTCATGAACGGTTTAGCACCATCCCCTTAGTGATCAATGAGTTCTCATTCTGAGTTCACATGAGATCTGGTTGTTTAAAAGAGTGTGACACCTCCCACCTCACTCTCTTGTTCCCACTCTTGCCATTTGACATGCCTGCTGTCCTTCATCTTCTGATTGGAAGCTTCCTGAGGCCTCACCAGAATGAGATGCCAGCACTATGCTTCCTGTAAAGCCTGTAGAACCATGAGTCAATAAAATCTCTTTTCTTTATAAATTACCCAGCTTCAGGTATTTATTTGTAGCAATGCAAAAAAGGACTAACACATTATGTTTATTGTTCTTGTCTTTCTCCCCTAACAAGAATGTAAGAGCACAGTATTTGTTTTGTTTACTGAAGTATCTCAAGTGCCTCAAACAGTGCCTGATATATAAGATGTAACAACAAATATTTGTTATATAAGTAAGCCAGCTATCTATCTATCTATATGGAATGATGTAACTGAAAATTTGGTTGTTAGCCAATGCTCATATGACCATTATTTAAAATGGCACACTGCTCAGTCAGATACTAGGCAGTGAACAGGAGTGTTCCAGGCTGAGGCAATGTGATTCCACAGTTGGAAGCTCCTGAAAAACAAAGGTAATTATATTGTATTTTTCTTCCTTCCAAGGGAAGGATGATAATATTGCAGGAAATCACAGATTCAGGTTTTTCAGCAGTGTGGAGCTCTTGAAATTATCAAGTCCGGTGTTTTCTCTTCCCCTTTTAACCTTAAACCTATTTTTGGAGTCACAGATCCCACTGAGAGTCTGATGAAAGTTACGATCTTGGCCTAGCAAAATGCTCCTGCAAATATTTGCACAATTTGCCCTCCAGGGACTCGCAGTCCAAGCATAAGAATTTTAATTCTAGTCCCTTCAAGAACAACCCCCCACCCCCTGCCATGAGTAGTCAAAGCTCTGCTAGGTTCAAAAATTGACTAAGAAGATTATGCAACATTGCTCAGAAATCCCATTCAATATTGAACGATGTTCCCCCTTGGCAAACTTCTCCTTATGTCTTTGTGAGGATGGAGTGAAAGAGCAGTAGATACAATATGGTCTGCCATCAGGGGAAGGGGAAACAGAAATTCTCAGAGCTCTGAAAACCTGCTGACACCAAAAATAGCGAGCTTTTGGCACTTCAAAGGCCCAGAGTCACTAGAACCTACACACTAGTCCATGTTTCCATTGACAGGGTGCCCCTACATCAGAATAAAGTGATGGCTGAGTTCTCATTTTCTGAATTCAGCATTGTGCTGTGCAGACAGAAGTAAAAGGAAATTGGAGAAACAATCAAATTGCCAGTCGCTGAGAGAGCAGAGAGGAGAGAAGGGTATGAAAATGGCAGTGAAAGCATCTAGGGGGGAGCCAGTGCTGGTCCTGGAATTGGACTTGCTGCTGCAGCTGATTCCCGTACACTGTGATCAGGAGGAAAACCCACCTCTCCCAAAGGCGGTGCCACAGACCATAGACATCATCTTGATGCCAACTGAACATACTGGGTTAGGGGAAAGGAGAAGAGGGTAATCAGAGAGCTGGATCATCATTATAAACACTAAGCAAAAAGCAGCTTTTACAGCTTTTAGTTAGCTCAAAAATATTTTCCTGGCTCTGAAAAGTGGTGCTCAACTGGATAAAAATTTTATATATCATAAGGGAAATATGACGGATTTAAATCTTTTCTTTGTGCCTAGAAGCACCTTATCGAAAGCACTTTTGAGAATGGAGGTGAAGTAAGACATTCAACAACCTCCCCCTATTCCCAAACTCAATTTTACTTTTGCTTCCATGCAGGCTGCCACAGGCTCCCAGGAACAAGCCCACGGAAGTCTATGCATACTTAGGAGTTCATATAGTTGCCTGTCCCTCTACTCCCTATCCCAACTTTGCAGTTACCTTTTGATCAACCTCTATTAAGATGAGCATTTACGTTTAATTGTACAGAGGACTAATGAGTCTCTAAAGTTATCCAGTAACTCCAAGTACACTGTGTAAACAGGAAAACGGAGGAAATGCACTTACGACTAGCTTCTCTCCCACTGGTGTACTAGCTATCACTACAGCATCTGATAATGGTACTCAAGCTATTAAAGCAATGATTCTTTTTATGTGCCTCATGTCCCAGTAAGCCAAAACAAATATTGTCATTACTTTAGGACAACCCAACCTTTCTCCCTAAAGTAAGAAGGCTAAGAGTCATTATTTTGCTAATGCTTCTCCCTGTCCCAGATTTTTTGAAGATATGAGAAAACAGGCATAGAAAAATTAAAAGAGTCATACATCTCAAACATCACAACATAAATCATTAACACAGACAAGGCTGGGCTAAGCATTGCTTGCTTTCATTGCCCTTATAATACTTTATTACACCTATCTGTTTGTATGTATGTCCCTACAAATGCCTTGCAGGCAAGCACTGTGTCTTACTCATATTAGCTTCTGTTGGTGCTCAGAAAATGATACCCCAAAATATGGCACTTTGGCATGCCGAGTGCTTTGAACAAAGAAGACTGAAAGGCCTCAAAGCCAAAGTCTCTCTCTGACCTTCTCCTGCCTCACCCCTCACCTCCAGATTTTCCTTTCAAGGCACAGAAAGGGGCTGTCTCTGAAATTCTCTTACCTGACTAAGGGAAGTTCATCCAGAACGAATGCAATTGTTGTGGCCTTCCTCCGTTGAATCCACATTGGGCAGAGAAGGTTAACTCATATTGCAGGAGAGGAAGTCTCCATGCTCACGGCACCACACCTGACAGACATTTCACCTATTCTCTCAACTATTCTTCTTTACCTGCATAATAAGACAAACTTTGTTTGCAGTGTCATTCTGCCCCTCACCTTCCCCTAACTTGTCATCACCTCTCCCAGAGGCCAGAAGAACTGTGTCCCAGGCTATTGTCTCTTCTTTGGAGCCACTAAAATCCCCTAAAAACCATGTAATCTTCCTCTAAAATAGCCTACATCTCCCACTTTACCTCTCCCCTAGGAAAAGAATATTTAAGCATCAGGCATCTGACCCTTTTTAAAATTTCATATTTTGCATGGCTCCCATGAACACTTGTAATGCCTTTTCTCCTGTTAATCTGTCTGTTGTCAGTTTATTTCAACAGACTTAATGACTAGAACCTTTAGAGGGGAACGTTCTCCCTACACTTCTCCAGCCACAGACCAGTAACTAACATGCAGTAGTTGGCTAAGATTTGATTCTTGAATGAATGTATGCAGCATGTGCACATGTGAGTGTGTGCACATGTGTGAGCAAACACAGACATATAAACACAGAAGAGTTCACATGGGTTGTTCCTGATTCTGATTACCTGACTTCAGAATCTCTTTGTTTCTAATGAAAGGAATATTAGTAATCTCCGTGATGCTCAATGTTCTGCTCAAACTGACCTTTAAAGAGGGTAGGTAAAGAGAAGGGCGCTGGACATCTTAACACTTCTCCCTCCTCTGAAATCCAATAGCACTTAGGATTGACAGGATTTGTAGTTGAAGTCAATCAATAGTATCTGGTGTTATTCTTTAAATATTCTATATGTATTATTCAATCCCCTTGATGCGTTGAGGGTTGGTAAAGCATATACCATTAAAAGCAACTCCTGGAGAAAAGTTTGTTACTCTCCAAGGAACTCAACTAAGAATCAGACACATACAGGTGTTCTAACCATGTGCTGAACTGAAGAACTGCTGAGTTCTGGAGACCTGAGAACTGAAGAACAAGCTGAGTTAAGCCCAAGGTCCATCTAGTTCCAAAGCAACAACAGAAACTCTGATGGCTTTTAAAGAACAGATTTGTTTTTCATCCATATAATGTTCATGGTTAATGTTGAAATATAATTAATTAGCTAACGACAAGAATCTATCTTTAACAAGAGCCTCCAGGCACAGGGTTAGCGGGCACATTTGTTGTCCTTGTAGCAACCTTAACATGTCCATTCCAATATTCTAATTCTGTCAGGCCTTCTTTGACGATTGTATTTAAAATAGCTTTCTTTAGCCTGCTTTATTTTGGAATTCACAGCACTTACCACTGCCTGATACTATGTGATGTGTTTTTTTTGTATACTGTTAGTCTCTTCCACTAATTAAGCTCCATGAGAGCAGGGAATCTGCTTTCTTCTCCACTCTCTCACCTAGTGCCTACAAAACAGTTTGGCATGCAGTGGGTTCTCAATAGTTGTTGATATAGTAATGTTGCTGAATTTACAAATGTTCACTTACCAAGAGTCAGCATCATTTGAAATGAGGAAGAAAGGTCTAGGAAGGAGTTAACTGCTTGATAATTCTCTCCCTCTCTTTCCATCTGTCTCTCTCTCTTACACACACACACACACACACACACACACACACACACACACACACAGAAACAGAAGTCTTCAGGAGATGAACACCTAGAGCCAAGGAAACATTCTGACAACAGCCTTGTCCAGTTTTCAGTAGGAAGAAACAGGACCCAATCAGTATGAAAGATTTGAAAAGAGATCGCAGTGTTCTACTAAAACTAAAAAAAAAATAGGGAATTGCTGCAAGTAAGCCAGATGGAGTAGAATGCCATGAAACTTACAGCAGATGGCACTAAAATATTAAACTAACATTTCCTTATGCTCCAAGCTGAGCTGTATGTTAACGCTGATTATAGGAGCCAGTCTATTTAAAAACATACAGATGAAAAATGAATCTGGTATTGTTAAATCGTTCTGCTAAAAACAACTCCAAGCATTAGCACCTAATGTGCTTTCCCACAGGAATATGTTAATATTATCCAAGCAAGGTTATATCTAACAAAACCACTCAGAATAGGAGGTGGGGGGAAGCCCACAGTCTCAGGAATCTGTTCAAAAACAAGCTCGGTGTGGTAAAGCGTGAAAATCTGATTTCCATAGCAACGGCAGCAACCCTCAGACAGACACTTTTAAAAACCAGATTTGTTTTTCTCCTTTCCAAATACCTTTGCATGATATTTTCAGATAATGTTGAAATACAGATGACATTGCATAAGGTGTAAACACACGGCTTGTTCCAATTGCTTCAGTATTAGGGTGGCTCATCATTTTCTCTCTTAACTCACATGGTGATTCCACTGGCAACAGGTCAGCACCTGGCTCTCTGGGGATGCCCCAGTAAAGTATTGTCAACTGAAAGTCAGGCTCAATAATATTTATAGACTAGCATGAGCTACCCAGTTGAGAAGTTTAGAAGACACTCCCAAGATTTGTAAGGCATGCAAAGAAATGACATCCATCTGCTTTGCAAATATTATTTAAGGCTTCCACCTAAAAAGGAGCCACAGAATGCTTATTTTCTTTCTCACTGAATCTGAGGGGTAGAGACTATCAAGTCCCAGTTACTAAGAAGTCAGGAAGAAATTAAAAATAGAACCATGGAAACAGGGATGCGCTGAAGAATTCTATCAACTATTCTATATGTTTGAGGAATTTCATAAGAAAATATTGGGAAAAAAGAAAATCCATCTGATCATCACATAACATACAGACTGAGAGAACTTTCTACTGCTCCATATTCTTATTATAGTTAATGTAGTGGAAAATAGAAGTTTAAGAGATTTTGCTCATTGGCTAATTAAAACGAACCAACTGAAGGGGAAGAAAAAACATTTGGAGGATTCTTGGGAGAATCTGCATATGAACTAGGCATTAGATGATGTTAAGTATTTGTTTTGTTAGATGTAATAATGAACCTATAGTTATGTAAGAAAATGTCCTATTTTTAGAGATGTACACTGAAGCATATAGGGGTGAAACGTCTTGGTGACTGTGACTTAATTTTAAAATGCTTGTCCCAAAAGTAGACAATACAAATATGACGAAATGATAATAATTGTTAAATTTTATCTGTATATGCAAGTTCATAATACTATTTTGTTTGCTCAATGTATGCATCTGTGCATAACAATCTATTTAAAATGTCTCAAAAATGGAGCTATGAATACTCATTTCAAATCATAGATAAGAGTTAGGTATTTGAAGGGACAACCTTATCTTGTCTTCTTTAAAGGATAATTAAAGTATATTCTACTTTATAGATGGCATTTCTTAGTACTTGTGAAATACATTGTACGGATTTCTGGAGCGAGCGGATGCACAACTAGTTTAGAAAGCATGTAAATAGTGGATAAAAAAGATGAAGCACAATGCACCAAACAAACAAGTTGTTACAAGAAACTTCCCTATAAGGAGAATCTTGCCCCCTGCCTCGTGGTGCCAGTCCACCTGCCTATGGGGGTCCACGCAGACAAAAAACTGCCCTGAATTAGAAGTACACCAAAGCTTACTTCCCAGTTCAGATAACTGAAAGCATATAACAAAAACAACAGAGCTTTTTGAGAGAAATGGCAGTCATCTGAAGCATTTTATGTAAGAAACAGATGAAACCCTAAGAGATTTGTCTATCTACTCTAAAGAGGCGATTCCATGTTTATCATGGGAAGAATGTAACTGAACCTCACCCACAAATACTACTTCAAATATTCCTAAAGTTTCTCATTGTTCAAAGGTAGCTTCCCATAAAATATAGCCATAGGGATGAACACCTCCTTTTTTCTTTTATTTTCCTTCCTTCCTTCCTTCCTTCCTTCCTTCCTTCCTTCCTTCCTTCCTTCCTTCCTTCCTTTCTTCCTTCCTTCCCTTCCTTCCTCCCTCCCTTCCTTCTCTCCCTCCCTTCCTCCTTTCTGTTTCTCTCTTTCTCTTTCCTTTTCTTTCCTCCCTCCCTCCTCTCTCCTTCCTTCCTTCCTTCCTCTTTTTTTCTCTTTCTTTTTCTTTCTTTCTCTCTCTCTCTTTCCTCCCTCCCTCCTTCCCTCCCTCTCCTTCCTTCCTTCCTTCCTTCCTCTCTCTCTCTTTCTTTCTTTCTTTTCTCAGATCATGAAGCTTTACCCTCCCAGGCTCAAGTGATCCTGCCACCTCAGCCTTCTGAGATTTTGGGATTACAGAAGTGCACAACCATAACTAGCTAATTTTTGTATTATTATTATTATTATCATCATTTTTTGGTAAAGATGGGGTTTTGTCATGTTGCCAAGGCTGGTCTCAAACTCCTGGCTGGGTCTCCCAAAGTGTTGGGATTACAGGCATGAGCCACTGTGCCCAGCCAGGGCTGAACCTTCTTTGCATGTAAAGTTTCACTTTAAAAATAGAGGAGAGGAGTCTGCAGCACTCCAAGCTTGACAAAAATTCAGTCCGTTTTAAAGAGAAGTTCCCCTAATGGTTCTTTCTGTGAATCGATCCTGCTAGCCTGGCCACAACTGAAAGGACCAAAATTGGAGGATTGAGCTAAATATTGAGCATGGGGGGAATAATGTCCCTGAGGTGGGCTGTGACAGGTGAGCTCCACACTGGATGGTGAAAAAGCAGCCCAGGCTGGGGAACAAAGATGCTGAGTGCACCAAAGGAGTTGGGCTGCCAGCTGAGCTCAGGGGCAAAGCAGGCCTGCCATGGCCATGCGCTACAGGCCCACCAGAAAGCCAGCTTTGAAAGCTCCAGGTCGGCGCTGATCCACAAAAGACAGCCCATCTGTGTGGCCTCACATTCTCTCATCTCCCTGAGTCAACTCCATCACTGACTATAACCTGGGGATATTGCCATAACTAGTACAGAAAAACAATCCAATTATAACATGTGAAAATAATTGCTGTCATTTACAATTTACCATTTCTTCTACCAACCTAGCCACCTTAAAAGTATTATTCAATTTAAATTTGATTACAATTCTAGCAAGTAGGAATTATTAGCCACATTTTACAGATGAGGCTTGGGAAGTTTCAGGGAGGTAAGTATTGGACTCAGGTTCAAACCCAAATCTTTCTTATTCTAGATCTCATGCCTTAATCACAACATAATACTGCCTGTCTCTATACTGGCCTTAATAACAAACCTTGTTTTTAACTGGGTTCTGCAGTATTCAAAATGAGAAGAAGCATTCATTGCAAAAGGTTTTCCATTTTATGGGGGTTATAAAGTTTCAACAGACTGGTCTTGTGCAAATTCGATAGGCTCAGCTCAGTAAAGAAAAGGCTGAACACGGGCCCACAGTGATGTCACCTTCTGCTTTGCCAACTCAAGTCTTTTATTGACTATGTCAGCTGAACCTCAGAAAGCATCCTTCTCTGCTGACTACATTTGCCCTCTCCTGGGCTGATCACTCCAGGAATGAACAACTGAGAGAGAAATGCTTTTCATGAGTAATAGTAGGAGATCTACATATAATGTTCCCTTCTTAATTAGCCTATTATTCTTTAACTTCTCATTGAACTCAATAACATTGAAATGTGCTTTTGAAAAAGAACACAAGCTATAAAGCACATTGACATACAATAAAATCCCACAACAGACTTCAGTGGCTTCACCTTCATGTATGGAGTTGCCATTCACTTATTTATTAAATGTTTATTAAGTTCCCACTACTCACTAGGCATCACTGTAAGCACTAGAGATATAGCAGTGAACAAAAGGCTGTGATCTCAAAAAGCTTAAAGTCTACTCGGGAGAGACAGGCAATAAACAAATAAAGGAAGGCACACATCATGTACTGGGTGATGATAAGTGCTATGAAGATCAAGACAAGAGATCATTGTGCAAGAGGTCTGTGATAAGGACCTCATTGAATTTCCAGTGTGCGCCATGCATCAAGATGCATAGAGTCATGTGACAAATTCTGGTCAATGAGCCATAGGCAAAAGTGACATTTGTCATTTCCAGGGGAGGTTTTTAAGAGCTGGTATCAGCTCTTTCTTCCTCTGGCATAGCAACCTGAGAAGCCATATGTTGAGATTCAGCTGGCACAGAAGAAAGGGAGCTTGGATCCCTTTGTAGCTGAATAAAGGAAAGCCTCCACCAAATAGCACTAGTTGAAAGCTAGAAAGAAATGTTTGTTGAGCTAAGACATTGAAAATTTGGGGTTTATTACTATAGTATGGCCTAACAGAGTCAAAAGAGTAAGGCACACACCTGAGGCTAAGGGGGGATTGTGGAGGGAGCCCCAAAATACATAGGCCTAAAGATGATAATAAAAATCTATATACACCAGATAGGGCTAAGTGGTATCCAACCCTGGCTGGACATTCTAAATCAGCTGAGGCATACTAGAAAATACTGATCTACAGATGTTATATCCACATATTATATTTTAAGATATTATGGGTGAGGAACTAAGCATATATTTATTGAAAACTACAGTCAACAGAAAATGACAAATTGGGTCAGCTGGCTTTAGGAAACCTCCCCAGAGGCAACCTGTCCCACAATATACTTTGGAAAGAGCTTATTAGTGAGATCAATTCAACTTCCGATCAATTGTTGGAAAGCAGTCAACCAAACTGTGAAATAGGAAGAAAACCTGCAAACTTACTAACTGAAATGTTATGAAACACTATGTTGCAGAAAGTATTCCTGCATTAAATGAGTAACTGGGCCAGGCGTGGTGGCTCACGCCTATAATCCCAGCACTTTGGGAGGCGAAGGTAGGCTGATCACCTGAGGTCAGCAGTTTGAGACCAGCCTGGGCAATAAGGCAAAACCCTGTCTCTACTAAAAATACAAAATTTGTTGGGTGTGGTGGGGCATGCCTGTAATCCCAGCTACTTGGGAGGCTGAGGCAGGAGAATTGCTTGAACTTGGGTGGTGGAGGTTGTAGTCAGCTGAAATTGCCCCCACTGCACTCCAGCCTGGGTGACAAGAGTGCATCTCAAAAAAAAAAAAAAAAAGAGTAACTGTATTAGATTCTCCCAAAGCCCCATCTCATTGTATAATTATTATTAAAATAAATATTTAAATAGCAACAACGTTAGAGGATAAGCACTTTACCTAAATTATCTCAAATAATCATCCCAAGAATCCTGTGATGTAGGTACTATTATCCCCTTTGAACAGACAAAAAAACTGAAATGCAGACAGGTTAACTTGCCCAGAGTCACATAGCTAGTAGTAAGTGGAGAAGGTAAGACCCAGATCCAATTGGCGCATGATTTTTTAACGCAGTGAAAAGGGGACATGCAATCAAAAGGATACAGTTTCTTGAGGCAGGGAATCTAGACAAGGGGCCACTGGTGGGGGAAAGGACCGCAGGCATGGGGTTGGGAGCAGCTGCTCTGATTCTAGTTGAGGATTCCCAGTCCTTTGAAAACAGAACAGCTTCACAGGATGCCAAAGCATGATGGAAATTTCCGACGAAAACAATCTACTCTTTTTGCCCCAGGCAATAATGAGCTGAGCTCCCCACTAGGATGAAGTTCCCCTCATATATTTCCAGTGTAACTCATAACTTGGCATTCTGGTTTAGACCGGATTCAGACAAGCTTCAGAGCACTTACTGCTGAGAATGGGGACTTGGACTAAGGAACACACTGCATAAAGACGCAGGCATGTCTTACCCTCAGGCAGCTCAATCCTTCGCCCAATTCAGAGAGAATCAGCGATTTCCCGTGTTTGCTAGGCTAGCCCTAGAGAGGGACTTCAGTTTTCCTAGGTATCTCCTGGCTTTTAGAGGGTGCCAGCTATTCACCTTGTGGTTATAGAAGATTTGTATAGTTTTTATGACAACATTTCAGGAAGAAGCAATAAAACATCTTCAAGACAGAACTGTCTTTTAAAAATTTGCCCAGAATTACCATACCAGTAATTCTAGCAGTTGAGCAAAGGACAGAACCAGCAAAGGACAGTATAAAGGGAAAAGGTACAGAGAAGAAGCAAGACTTATAAAATTATGCTTATAAAAATTAGACTAATAGGCCAGGTGTGGTGGGTCACATCTGTAATCCCAGCACTTTGGGAGGCCGAGGCAGGCAGATCACGAGGTCAGGAGTTTGGGGCCAGCCTGGCCAACATAGTGAAACCCGGCCCCAACTAAAAATTAAAAAATTGGCCAGGCATGGTGGTGGGTGCCTGTAATCCTAGATACTTGGGAGGCTGAGGCAGGAGAATCGTTTGAACCCAGGAGATGGAAGTTGCCGTTAGCCGAGATTGCGCCATTGCACTCCAGCCTAGGTGACAGAGTGAGACTCTGTCTAAAAAAACAAACAAACAAACAAAAAAGACGAATAAAGTTATGGGACATGTGCCAACAACATACATTCTAACTATAAATCTTCTTTCTGAATTTTATATTACATCATGGGTTATCCCATTAGAATAATGCTGGCCACAGTAATAAATAACCCCAACATTTCAGTGGCTTAACATGGAAGGAATTTTTTGTTGTTGCTGCTAATTTAAAAGATGAGTGTGAGTGTTCATTAGCAGGTAGCTTTCCACCAGGTAGTCATTTAGGAGCCCAGGTTCCTTCTCCTTTGCCATCCCCTTGGTCTAGAGCCTTGAAGGGGGAAAAGGCACAACTGCATCTCAGCCATCTTCCCAGATGTGACCCATATCCCCTCCACTCACATTCTATTGATAAGAATTAGAGCTTATCAATAACCCTGGCTGCAAGGAGGCTGGGAAATGCAGTCCCTGACTGAGAGCCACTTCCCAAGAAGGACACTACAGAGCAGCAAGTATCAATTTGATGGAAAGTTACCCACCTCTACCCATTACAACATGGGTATCATATAAACCAGCAGGTCCTCAAACCCCTGGCCACGGACAGGTACTGGTCCATGGTCTGTTAGGTACTGGGCCGCACAGCAGAAGGGGAGCAGAGGGTGAGTAAGCATTTCTGCCTCAGCTCCACCTCCTACGCAATCAGCAGTGGCATTAGGAGATTAGATTCTCAGAGGAGTGTGAACCCTATTGTAAACTGCACAAGCAAGGGATCCAGGTTGTGCGCTCCTTATGAGACTCTAATGCCTGATGATTTGAGGTGGAACAGTTTCATCCTGAAACCATCCCACTCTCCCACCTTCCCATGGAAAAACTGTCTTCCATGAAACTGGTCTCTGGTGCCAAAAGGGTTGGGGACCACTGATAAAAACTACAGGGGCAAATATATATAGTGGGAGAGACAAAACTTAATACTTCAGGTGAATGACCTTATGTCTCATCCCAGAGGCAATTCAGTTCCAATTTGACAGAGGAACAGTAAGGCTGGAACCCCAAAAGTATCTCTTTCTCAGAGAACTTTGCCCTCAGGCTCTAGGTTTGGCTCTGAGACTTTCCTCATCAACAAGTCCCTTTATGTTTTTGGCCAGAGTAGTGGGCCCTGAGGAAAAGATGTCTCCATAAGAACTAAAATGTAAATCATAAGAGGACTTATAAATCATTAAAAGTCAAGATGTTTGGCTTTGGAACTACAGCACGTCTTGGTGAAATATATAAAATCTTCTCTAAATTTCAGGACTCTGTTTTCAGAGGACTAAGAAAGGGCATTAAAAATCTGGACCTTAGGCCTGGTGTGGTGGCTCACGCCTGTAATCCCAGCACTTTAGGAGGCAGAGGTGGGTGGATCACTTGAGGTCAGGAGTTCGAGACCAGCCTGGCCAAAATGGTAAAACCCTATCTCTATTAATAATACAAAAATTAGCCAGACACCTGTAATCCCAGCTACTTGGGAGGCTGAGGCAAGAGAATTGCTTGAACCTGGAAGGCAGAGGTTGCAGTGAGCCAACATCATGCCACTGCACTCTGGCCTGGGCAACAGGGGAAAACCCAATCCCAAAAAAAAAAAAAAAAAATGTGGACCTCAACAAAGAGAGGAGGAAGAAAATAAAAGGAATAAATTGACAATTAGACTATTTTACTTATATCCAAACTTTCTAGAATCATTTATTTATGATTTTCTTTATTTTCAACATTTAAGAAAACCATGTTTGTATGTAAAAAAGATTCAAGTATAAATTGGTTAAGCTAAAGAAAATAATTAAATGCTTTCCAAATGATTGGAGTGAATTTCCATTTTACAGACCATGCTAACACTTGAACTAGCTGCCTATGTTATATAGCATTATAAAACTCTTTATATCTACATACATTTTTGATATTAAATCTTAAATCTCAAAATTCTAAAGAAACTTACTATAGAGAACATTTAGCTTTGCTTATAAGGAGGCCAAGTACCTGGAAATCAATTTAGTTGGAAAAAGACACTGGCTGAAAACGAGTAGCTCTTATTTCAAATCCTGGTTCTTCTACCCCTGAGAAATAACCTAGAACAACCAACTGTACCTCAACCCTTGACTTCAATTTGAAATGAAGATGCTGACTCAAAACTCCAATTAGTAGGGAACCACAGTTCATAAATTCTACATAGTTCATAAATACATGTTATTATATTTTTTGTTTTGGTAGAGGTCAAATGGTGTAGCCTTACAATTAATTCTGCTGAAAACTAAGTTACCCATTTGGAAATATTTTTTGGAACTCTGTCCTTGTGCTTGTTTCAAGGAAAATTCGGAGGGTAATTTAAATAATCAGTCATCACAGAAACAGTACAGCCGTGTGAACATTGTAAATTCATTTAAAGACATATCTTCTTACATCATAAACCAAGAAATCTTATTGTAAATTTCAAATTGTGGTGGTGTGAGAAGAGGTTAAGAAGTAGAGGTTGACGTGTTAAGAAGTAGAGGTTGACGTGTAATCCCAGCACTTTGGGAGGCCGAGGCGGGTGGATCACGGAGACCATCCTGGCTAACACGGTGAAACCCTGTCTCTACTAAAAAAATTAAAAAAAAAAAAAAAATTAGCCGGGCATGGTGGTGGACGCCTGTAGTCCCAGCTACTAGGGAGGCTGAAGCAGAAGAATGGCCTGAACCCGGGAGGCGGAGCTTGCAGTGAGCCCAGATCACGCCACTACACGCCAGCCCGGGTAACAGAGCAAGACTCCGTCTCAACAAACAAACAAACAAACAAACAAACAAACAAAAAAGAAGTAGAGGTTGAATATTTTCATGGCAACCACTGGATGGCAATAGACATTAACAGTGAGTGGGGACAATCAATACAAAAGCAACTTTCTGCTTTACTTGACTTTCTCCGCATTTTCAGAAGTAGAATCAAACTGAGCTTCTAGAGATGTTGGGGAGAGGTAAACAAGAGTGAATTCGGAAGTGAAAGAATTAGGTTTTGGGACACATACTCTGCTTTTGCAAGTGCTTTGTAGGCAGATAAATCTCTCAAGATTTCAGTGCTCAGTAAAGAGTTTTAAGAAAATGAAGTGCCTGCCAGAAGGGAAGAGTTAAGCCAGAATGTTATATTTAACAGAATATGCAACTTTGAACTGGATTACTATTAGTGGTAGTGAAATGTTTGATCTTGTTTAATAAAGTCATGCTGGTTGCTCCTGATTTGTGCATGGAAGACTACAACTCAACCCCACTCCTCTCCCTCTCCTGCTACAAATTTTCCAGGCTATGAACAGAGATCACCCAGAGGACTCCTCTGACCCGGGAGACCCCAAACTACTGAAACAATGAATGGTTAGCTCCTCTGTGTCCCCACCATATACTGTTGGGGCCTTTGTTCTAGTGGCATTGTGGGGTGGAGAGATGTTAGGTGGCATCCCCTGGAGTGAGCTGGCAAGACCAGGCTGTGTTTACATGATCTCCCCTTCACTCTCCCATAAGGAGGTGGAAGTCTAGAAGTGTAAACAGTATACATTTCACTCTAAATTCTATTTACCCACAAGAACCATTTTAACTAACATCTAAGCCTAAACAGAAAATCCAACTGGCCTTGAAAAAAGTTAAGTCACTGGAGGAAAAACCTGCCAAAGATTACTCTGAGGACATTGAGAGATCAGCCCTGGCATAGTCCCTAGAGTAATGATTCTTAAGTTCTCTGCCTACAACTAACTGGGGAGCTACTTAATGAAGCAGATGCATTTGCCCCTCCCTAGGAAATCCTGGGGTGGGCCCAGGAATTCTGTATTTAAACAAACCGCTTCTGATATAAATGGTCTACCAACTACCCTTTGAGAAACACTATCTAGAAAAACTGAACAGTTCCACTGAGCCCCTAATCTGCTCTTCCTGCCACTCACACTCACTTCCACAAGGAAAGAGAAAAGTCCTGGATCAATGCTTTGCCTGGCCAAGAGGACCACCATTTCAACCTAGGTCACTTAGAACCCAGGAGCGCCATTACAGAGATGGGGCAACTTAGGAATCTCTGAGTAAATCACCAAGAGAGACCACGGCCAAATGCAGTGTTGAGCTGAAGTAACCAGACTGAGTAGTGTGCTTGCCCCAACTTGAAGCCCCAGTTTGAGTATCTACTTTAAAGTTGCCTTCGCTCTAACTTTAGCCTCTGCTCTCTGACAGGCTGCTGACTTTTCCTTGCCTGTTAGTATAATTTTGATTCATATTTGGGATGTTCTTTAGACGTTCTGAAGTTTTTGTGATTTCTTGGCCCTAGGCAAGCATGTATCTAACTCTAAATAACCAACCTGCTTGACCATAATCCCTACCTATCTCTCTAGGGGTCTTATTTAACCTCCACAGGTACCATATTGGACCATTCCAGCTCCAGTTTCAGCCACCTGAACATCACCATCACCGAAATATATTAAACCCATTGCTTGGCCAGGGAAATACTCTAGATATAGTGCTCAAATAGGGAGATCATTTCAGTGCTATCATAATTCAAATGGATGTTTTTCGAAAAGCAGACACACAAAAAAATGAGTTCAATGACTAATGAAGCAGCATCAGAGTTTGGGGTATTTTTCCCCATTGTAAATATTTTTGCATCTCTTTGTAATCATTGTTGATAAAAACTGAAATATAATTTGAGGGGTATTGGGGATAAAGTCACCTCTACCACCAATCCAAAGCATCGGTAGGTCCTATTAAGTCCATCTCCAAAACATATCTCAAATCCATCCATTCCCTCCATCTCCAATGCTACCACCTCTCCAAGTCATTGCCATCTCATGCCTGCAAGAGCTTCCTAATTTGTCTTCCTGCTTCCATGCTTGCTTGTCCTCCTTCAGCTCTTTCTCCCTAGAGCAGCCAGTGTGACCTCTAAAAACTGCAAAGGAGGTCATGTCACTTTCTAGTTTAAAAACCTTTCTGAGGCTTCTTAGTATGCTTAGGAAAGACCAAGCTTAGCACCATGGTGTGTGCATGGAAGGGCACTGCCAATCTTCCGCCTCCATATCTTGCTATTCTTCCCCTTGCGTACCACATTCTAGCAACATCAACTTGTTTTCCATTTATAGAATATCCCCAGAACTTTCCTGTCTCTGGTCTTTGCATTTTCTATTGTCTGGAACTTACTTTAATCAGCTCTTGCCATAGCCGACTTCTCCATTTCCTCCTTCTCAGAGGCCTTCTCTGACCTTCCTAAGTGCCACCCACCACCAGGTACTCTCTTACACATCACTCTGTTGATTTTCTTCTTAATGTCTACTCCCTCCTCCACCAGAATGTAAGCCCCATGAGGGGTAGATTCAAGTCTGCTTTGGTAACCACTACATTTCTAGTGTCAGTCACATCCTATGCCATATTGGTTGAATCAAAGGAAAGATGGATGTATGAATAGGTAAAGTATTGTTTTGCTGGGACTGGCATAACCTTGAGTGAAATTTATGTATTATATTTTTGTATTACAGGAGTGTTTAGTGGGGTCACAAAGATAGAATCTAGATGTGCAGAAACTATGTCTATGAGAGTCCCACCCAGACTTTAGAGGGAAGTAGGGTTAGCATTTGAGAGTAGAGAATCTTCTTGACCTCATGTTGCCTCTGAGAATTAGAAGTATCTGAATTATGTCCTCCAAACTCCATTATTTTAAGTGAGGTTGATCTATGTGAGGAACAGAGGAGAAAAGAGCCTGCATAGGGAATTAGGATCACCATCTCTTAATAAATAGGAGCATTATCTCTTGGAAGCATAAAAATGTTTGCTGCCTGGGAGTTCTCTCTCTACAGGCAAGTTTAAGATTGACTTGATTCCATTTTAGGAGCTGATCAATGCCCTACTGCATGCCCAAACCAAATTTACTAGGAGGGTTTATTGTGTCCCAAAGATTTGGTATTAAAAGTATTACAAAGGTACAATAACTATTTTAGATCTTTATACACATCTTGGAATTGAAGTGGCAAGAATACCTGTCCCTAGAAATAATAAGTGCTGGGGCCACCAAGATTGGCAGCAATATCTATCCAAAGCTGAGAAGGAAACCCAGCCACTCAGTGAAACCACCATTAAAAAAAAAAAAAAAACTCAGATCAATATGCAATTGGAACAGAGCTAATTCTGTGACAGCTTCAGAAGGAAAAGCCATGAATTCAGCTGGCTGCTGGCAGCTCCTTCTATCACTGGGCAAAGTCTCACAAAAGTAGCTTAGTGGCTTTCAATAGTCTAAGGTGGGCTGGTTGCAGTGGCTCATGCCTGTAATTCCAACATTTTGGGAGGCCAAGGTGGGCAGATCACTTGAGGCCAGGAGTCCAAGACCAGCCTGGCCAACACAGCAAAATCCTGTCTCTACCAAAAACAATACAAAAATTAGTCAGGCATGGTGGTGCATGCCTGTAGTCCCAACTACTCAGTAGGCTGAAGCAGGAGAATTGCTTGACCCTGGGAGCAGAGGTTGCAGTGAGCTGAGATCGTGCCACTGCACTCCAGCCTGAGTGACAGAGTGAGACCCTGTCTAAAAAAAAAAAATAGTCTAAGGTGGAAAATCGATGTCTCCATCTAAGTATTTCCATGGCATAGCATACACCAACACAGGAGTCACACTTTATCCAGCAGTTACTGGTCCATCTTGTTGAAAGCTGACAGAGAACAGCAGCTTCAGTGGAGGGGCACAGAGCTCAAGTGGAATCTAATATCTGTACCATGAGAGAAAGAGACTTTCCAAGAATCTTTACAGCCTGGTATATTAATACAGTGTCATGACAGTGAATACATACAGGACTAGGGTATAATGACTTTTTTTTTTTTTTAGAATTATGAGAAGAAAGTAAGTGGGTCACACTTATTTTGGTTCCCTCCCAAATATTTCAGGACAGAAGTAATATCTAGTATAATAATGAAAATAATAACAAACACCATAAATGCTAGATAGATGAAAATCTATTCTATTTGAGAAGACCTCCATCTGGTAGCCATCCCACGAATCACCCCTCCAGGGAAAAGACAGGCTTTTCCCTGCCACAAGGGGATGAGCCCTCCAGGCTCAAGCTGCTGTAACTGCTATACACAGAGGAGGCCATAGGTGAGGAGGCTGCAGAGGCCTGCCTCCCAGGGCATGGACAGGTACCTCTCTAACAGAAAGAGATAGAAACAGCTGAGTCCCCCTCAGTATCTTTAATTTAAAAGCATGATATGTCTAAGGCATGCTCACCAACATGTTTTCTTAGAAGGTCTGGGTTGCTTAGCTCATCTGTTTACAATAGAAATTCTCAAGCTTCAGTATCATTATTAAAAGTGCAGATTTATGCCCCAGACAATTCTCATTCTGTAGTTTTGAGGTGGGGGTAGAGTGAGAATCTGAATTCTGAACAAGCACTCCAAAGGGTTCTGAGGTACCTGGTCCCCAAGCAACACTTCAGTCCATGCCAGCTTAAAGAAATATTTCTCAACCTGGGTCACTGGTTGCATACTTTAGGGTTCCAAAAAGAGAATTTTTACATTTTTGTATTTTTATTTTGACAATAGTTTTTCAAATAGTAAGAACATTCTGGATCATTTGGGTGATAATTTTATAACCAAACACTACTGCAAGACTTCTACTGAAGTATGTATAGTCAGGTCAGCACTGAGTAACTTTAACTTTGCCTCAGGCTAATGAGATTTTACTTGGATCCAGACTTAGTTCTTTTAAATTATTTTGTTGCTCTCTGATGGATGGATGAATGAAAATTTATTTTACTCAACTCCCCGTTGGTAGAGTGTTTTTTCCAACTTTCTCATTACTATGAAAAATGCTATAGGAAAGATATTCACATGTATCTTTCTGACTCTATTTACACAGGTGTATAATTGACATATTTTTGCCCACCTGCTATAGCATTTCTACGGGATAAATTCCTAACAGTATTCAAAAGGTATGAGAACTTAGAACTGTAAGAGGGTTAGTCCTAGAGGTTGAGTGTTCATCACTTCATTTGCTCATGAAGGAACAGAGGAAGGAAAAGAGCAAATTTTGACAAATTAACATGGACATACTGAATTTGGGAGGTCTATGGGATATCCAATACACAGTGAGGGAAATCGGCCTGGAGTTTAGAAAAGAGGACTTCTTCAAAGCAAGAGATTTGAGAAGTGTCATACATAAGGCAGTGCCTGAAAACCCACATGGGTGACAGCAGCCTTGACAGCAAGGATATGCGGGAGGAAGAAAGACAAGGACAGAACTCAGGGACAACACAGAGGAACTGGAAGGGAGGTAGCAAAAGAGATTAGAAAAGAGGTCAGGGAGTAAGAGGAGAACCAAAAAAGAGAAACATCAGTACGATAAGGGAGAAAAAAGTTCTGAGAAGGAGTGAACAATTTCCATGTGAGCTGATATTGTCCCTAACTTTACTGTTAAATGAAATAAGTTACAAAACAGTATGTTCAATATATACTTTTTCAGTGAAAAACTATACATGCCTGAATACTTAAAGAAATTCTCTGAAAGAACAAGAACAATTTAAAAAAAAATACAAAGGCCTGTAGTGATGTCTGAGAATTAGGGATGGGAGGGTTGAGTAGGGAACTTTTAACTTTGTCTTTCTTTGTTGCACAGACTGGAGTGCAGTGGTATGATCATAGCTCACTGCAGGCCCAACCTCCTGGGCTCAAGTGATCCTCCCATATCAGCCACCTGAGAAGCCGGGACTACTGGCCTGCACCACCACACCCAACTAATTTTTGTATTTTTTGTAGAGATGGAGTTTCATCATGTTGCCCAGTCTGGTCTTGAACTCCTGGGCTCAAGGGATTCACTTGCCTTGGCCCCCCAAAGTGCTGGGGCTACAGGTGTGGGCCACCATGCCCAGACTCTTTAACTTTGAATTTTGTGCCATTTCGTACAGTTTTGATCATCGGTATGATATTAGATTACAAGAGAGAACAAGAAAGATGAGAATGAAAAGAGGCCATTTGTTTGGCAAAAAGAGAGTTGGTTTCAGGTAGGAATATGAAAGCAGACTGCCATCATCTAAAACCCTGCTTCCCTGGCTGGGTAGGAGTACAGGATCACACCTGTAATCCTAGCACTTTGAGAGGCCGAGGTGGGTGGATCACGAGGTCAGGAGATCGAGACCATCCTGGCTAACATGGTGAAACCCCGTCTCTACTAAAAAAAAAATACAAAAAATTAGCCGGGCGTAGTGGCGGGCGCCTGTAGTCCCAGCTACTCTGGAGCCTGAGGCAGGAGAACGGCGTGAATCAGGGAGGCGGAGCTTGCAGTGAGCCGAGATATGCCACTATACTCCAGCCTGGGCAACAGAGCGGGACTCCATCTCAAAAACAAAAACAAAAACAAAACAAAACATAAAAACCCTGCTTCCCAAGTTTTAAAGGATGTAAGAATCACATACACACTTATGCACAGGGGATCTTGATTCAGTAGGTCTTGGAAGGAGCCTGAGATTCCCCACTTCTAACAACCTCCCACATGATATCAACGTGGCTGGTCCAAGCCACACACTTTTGAGTTGCATGATAAGTAATCAGAATGCAGGAAACAAGCTCAAGGGCAAAGATACCATGATTTCCCAAAGGGTGTTCCCCTGGAATACGAACCCAATGGCACACTCTAATAAAAAATATTCTACAATCAACTAGGTTTGGTAAATATCACATACCTATCCTGATTAATCACAGTGGGTATTAGCACTTTTATGAGAATTTTTAAATTGGGTTTTTACTTGGACATTCCTAACAGTTACGGCCAACCTTGTAGAAAGTAAAACATATCTACCTGCTTTAGAATCTAATGTTTATAACAGGTCATCCTAGAAGGTGTAGGGGAGCAGCGATACAGGGCAGCAAGAGCTCAAGGACGAAAACTGAAGCATGATGAAAGAACTGCATTTTGTCTCCAGTGCAGTAACTGCAGAGGTCTCTGAAAGGTGAGAAAGCTCCAAAAGCAGGCCTTGTTAGAGCCCGTGCACCAGTTACCCTGGTGCTCCTCCTTGGTACATGCAATGATGCTATCAAATATTTGTCAAACCCTATCCTAAATATTATTCTAAATATTTCTAGGCTCTTCTGAAACTGTCCAGCATCAGCAGGATGGCTCATCCCCTAGATACTTGTGAATGCATAAACTTGGATGAGTGCATACCGCCAGAAGCTTCAGTGGATAAGAGCAGGAAATGACAGAAGCTGATCTGACCTCACTGCTGCCGGGAATCAAGCTTGGCATGAGCACAAACCTGCTGTCCACCAACAGTGACTAAGAATAGCCTGGGGCTGGGCGCAGTGGCTCACAACTGTAATCCCAGCACTTTGGGAGGCCAAGACAGGTGGATCACCTAAGGTCAGGTTCAGTGAGCCACAATCACGCCATTGCACTCCAGCCTGGGCAATAAAAGCAAAATTCTGTCAAAACAAAACAAAACAAAATCCAGTCTGGGGGAGGCTGGGCAGCACTGATCCTTTCTCACCTGCTGAGACAGAGCAAGTGAGACCAAAAAGAACCTCAGAGCTCAAATTGCCTGCTGGCATTGTTGAATCACCTGCCCAGGACCTCTAGTTCTTGGCTGCCTCAGAATGGCCTTTTAGACTCTTCATAGATAGTGCAGTGGAGCAGTGAGTTTCAGTGGGAGACTAGATTTCAAAGGACCCCACAGTGCAGAAGAGAGTGGAGATTATTCACCCTAGCACGCCTTCATCTTTTGAAAAGACTGCCACTCCCTCCTCTCTACCTTCTCAACTTGGCAGCACAGGGTCCAAGCCATATGGGGCAACTTGTACAGAGATTCAAATGACACCAAATTGGCCACAAAAGATACTCTGAAGCCTTTGCATTCACAGCTGCAGTTTTCCATCTCCTCAGCTCTTCATCAAGCGTCTGGTCAGTCCGTGCCAGCTGTTGTCCTTGTCTCTCAATAGGCATGCAAAGTTCCCTTTTCTCTTTAGCTCTCAGATTTATTTACTTTTGAGAATAAACATATTTGAACAGCACTGTGTACATGGGGACTATCTCAGGAACATTAGTTAGGGGATAAAATGGAGACACATGCCTGTTACAGTACAGTGACATGAACACATGCTCAGCATGACTCAAGCTTGACTGCTTTGGGGCCCCAAGGGGCTGAAGGTTGTTCATATTAATACCGTTTCCTGTGGAAACCGTTAATACGGTTCCCTGCAAGCTGCAGGGTCTTTTCCTACCACGTCAGGACAGTAGCAAAAAAAATCCAAAATGGTTTTAATATTGACCCAACAAACACATTCGCACTGTTACATCTGTCTTCAAATATCTTCCCTACCTATCACACACACGAAATATGCTTTCAGCTCTTTAAGAAGAGTTATCTGGGAAATCAAGAGTCAATTATATCAGCCCCCACACCATGCCACGTGTCTGAGCCACAGCAACCATGTATCTTTTTATTTTAGTCCTCTAGGTTCCTCCATTCTATTCCAATGTGTTAATTTTAAAGAATTTAGCAGCTAGCTTCCAATTTAAAATAACGAGAAAGATTTTGTCCTCTATTTTTATATGAAGCACTTTAACTGCTGCTAACATCATTGAAGTTAGCAGAGGCACAGGAAAGAGGGTGTACCCTTGAAATCACTTATCTCCAAAAGGCAAAGGCAAATAAAGCACTTCTAAAGGAAGCACTACCCCTCAGCTGAGCCCCAGCTCAGCTGAAAAGTAGAAGAGATGGGTGGGAGGGGACCTTGAATACAGTTGTTAGGGTTTGTTTTAAAGTCCTACCTGAGTGTTCTCTCCCCAGGAACTGGGTAGAAGTTCTCTAACTTCACCTATTAACAAAAATAGAATGAGCAGGACCTCACTTAGTCATGTGACTCTATTTCCTTTCTTGAATTCCATAAGACAACTGCAATCAGGTGTGGTGAACGATTTTTGGGGAAGAATCTCTTGTACACATATAGTGTCTGGAAAACAAATAATGACTTCCATTTTTTCTTGCATTTGAAGACTCACCTCAACATTTTTCATAGGGAGAACATAATGACCACATTAAATTCATTCTAAGTAAAAGAGGCTTTAAAAATGAATGAATCACCTTCGGTCTTGCTTAGGGACAAGAGAAAACTCTGGACCCAACTGTGGTCTCTGTCTTGCCTGACTCACTGGGACACAAAAACCTTATCAAGGTCCAAATCCCTTGCCCTTGGGTAAGAGAAAGGATGGAGCTGAGCTCCACTTTGCACACTTAAGAAACAGGCCTGACTGGCAAAATAGAACATGCTAGTGTTGGGTTCCAGCACCTACAGAGACTGAGCAGGGGGACTGGAGTGGAGCCTGGACAATAGCAAGAAAAACATCGCTTTCCTGGGGAAGGAAACCCAGTCCTGGAATGGAAAGACAGGCGCATGCACTCCATTCAGGAGATCATGGAGTGAACACAAAATCGCTCATTATTAGGGAGGCTCTGTTCAGCCAGTCCTGAGTCGCCCTGAGCACGTGGTTCTGCCACCGACTTCTGTCCCAGCTGCAAATCTGATTTCTCTCATCTCCTCCCATCCCCCTTGGAACTGTTCTCTGGTCAACTGTTTGATTAGCATGGGGATGACTCCGGGGCTGAGCCAGCCAGAACCACCCCTGCTGAATGCTCAGAGCACCCAGAGGGAGGACACTAACCAAGCATCCCTGCTGCAGTCGGATCCTTTACCTTTTTGCCTATTGAGAAACAGCAGTGGGGGCAGGGTGCCAGGACCTAGAGGCCCAGGGCCCTTTGTGGCCACAGGACTTTGGTTGGAACTTGCATCTTCCTCAGGCTTCCGTGGCAACATGGGCGTCTCAGGCTCCAGGACTCCGTCTCCAGGGGGCAGCTCGGGGACAGGCTGGGGCTCAGCTGAGGGGTAGTCGAGGAAAGAACCCGGCTCGGCCAGGCCCCGCCGGCTGGGCGCGCGCTCCTCGGCCCGGACCCCTGTCTCCTCCCGGATGGCGTCCAGGGCGCCGGGCTTCATCGGGGGTGAGTCCTGCTCCCGCTTGGGGCTCTCCTCCGAGGCCGAAGAGGCATCGCACGACTCGATGATGAGCTCGCTGTCCAGCTCGGCCTCGCGCTCCTCCCTCAGGATGCTGTACTGGATGGATGGCGAGGCGGGCGAGGGCGGTGGGCCGCCCACGTGACCAAAGCTCACGTAGCCTGAGGGCAGCGCGTCCTCCGCGGCCATGGGGTCCTCGGACACCAGCTCGATCTCTGAATCCCCCGACTCTGCGCTGCTAGCCTCGTGGTCCAGGGGGCTGGGGATGCTTGGCGGTCCAGACCTGGCCTTGACCTCAGGCCTGTCGGCCAGCTGGCCCACCGGCCGTGGGCTCTCGGCAGTTTCATATGATAATCCCTTTGCTTCTTTGATGGCGATGATCAGCTCATCCTCGGAGATGCTGCCTTTCCCCTGGGATTCTGCAGCAGATGGTTCTGTCGTCCCACAGAGCGAAGGAGAGCCAGGGAGGTACACACACGGACAGACAGATGGACAGAGAGAGGAGGGATAAAACAAAATTCCATTAGGGGAGATGTTTTGTCATTGCTTGAGAAACACATATCTCATTAGCACAAAAATAAACTGTTTCCAGGGCTATGCTGGAAAGACAGGCCACCTGAACTAAAAGGCTAATTACTGTTATGGCCCAATTAATCAGTGTTTTACAGACCTATCTATCTTCAGCTAGCTATTTTAAAAAATGACCCAGCAATATCTTAGCAACAGAATCTCAGTTGGTTTTCCTGTTTCAATGCAGAGAAGATTATACAAGTCATCGTTTTAATTTCTGATTCATTCTCTCAGGGAACTTTTTCAATTTCACAGATTTTATCAGATAATCTGATGTATACAGCTCTCTAATTGGGCCCACCAATATCAACAAATCTGAAAATCACCTATTATTCCCTGTCCATTGCTGTTTACATCCTCTCCTTTAGCAAGACAAAGACAGGTAACTTTGAGCCATGGATACAACTTGACTTCTGAGCTTTATATTTCCTATAAGAATCAGTATCTTTTTTTTTTTTTTTTTTGGCCACTAAGTGGAGCAATGTAAGAGATCACTTCTGCCAATTCCACCAAGCAGGCTGTGCAGATTACCATAATGGACTATCCTGCAAGGCTTCCCACAGTGGCAGCCCACTGTATTCTTTCCCTTTCTTCTCTCTTCACTTCCTCTCGAGAAGAACAAAACCTGAGAGTCACTCCTGGACCCCTGGATGAATGCCTGCCTTTTGCCTGATGTTTATCCAGATGGCCTAAAGGCTACACTGGCAATCTTGCTGAGCTTTCTCTCCCGTAGATGAGACGACCTGGGATCACCATGACAACAGTGTTCAAAAGCTTCATTTTCCCTTGCCATACAGAAGGGCTTTATTTCAGAATATCTTAGTGAGATCTGGTCCTTTTGTTAGCAATAACTAGTTGCATTTATCCAAAGCTTTGAGGGATCTCTGGCTTTAGGACTGTGGGAGAACACCAATGGATAAAACATTTTAGATTTTCCTAATTCTTTGTGAATCAGAATTGATTTTATTCTTTATCCATATTCATTCATCTGTTATTTATTGAGAACCTAATATGTGTTAGGCCCTTTTCTACACACTTGGGATATATTAGTGAATGAAACCAGTAACAAAGTCTCTGCTTATACTTTAGTGGAGGGAACACAATATACAAACAATACATATAGTAAATAAGTAAAGTATATAGTATGTTAGAAGATGTTAAGTGTTATGGAAAAAAGTAGAGTAGGGTAAGGGAAACACAAGTTCTGGGTCAGGGTGGAGATGAGTTTGCAATTTTAAATAGGGGAGTCCGTATAGGCCTCATTGAGAAAGTAACCTACATTTAACACTTGAAGCAGGTGAGAGAGTGACTCATGAAGATATCCAGAGGAAAAGCACGCCATGCAGAGGAAACATATGGTGCAAAGGCTCAGAGGTGGGAGCTGCCTTGATTCCCAGGTATCATAAGCAGGCCATTGTGTCTGGGCAAAGTGAATGAGTTAAGAAATAGGAGATCAGTGACATGGGGAGTGGGGGCAGATCATGTAGGATCTCATAGGGCTTTTATTCTGAGTGAGATTAGAAGATATTGGAGGGCTTTAAGCAGAGGAAGGATATGATCTATGGGTTCCCCCCCCCCCTTTTTTTAGTAACTTAAAACAACAACTACTTCATTATCTCTCATATGATTCTTGTTTTTAAAAATTTATTTTATGATCCCCAACTCTATTTTTACAGGAGTTAGTTCCTTAATAAGCTGTACACGTAGTTGTTTGATACAATTTCAGACAGCGGAAAAGTGTAAAAGCTTCACCAGTTTACTTCTGAATGGTTGTCTAGAGCACTGAGAAAGAAGATAAGGAGTGGTGTAAATTAGGAAATGTTCTGTACCTCCAGAGCACTGCTAGTAGCAGCAGCATCTTCTGCTGGGTGCCAGGCATTTTACATATGGAACTTAGGGTCTAGGGACAATAGATTAAGCTACTTGTCCAAGGTCACTGTAGTGGTTTTCTCTCTTTGCCTGCTTGGATCCATTCCTTTCTCTGCCCTCTCCTGTGGTCTGAGAGGCTGACCTATATAGAAGGCTTACCCAGGATTTCTGTCCCTCTGGTTCCTAGTTGTTTTTAGCCAATAGGAAGCCTGAGGGCTGGGATGAAGGAGATGTTGAGCTATTTATACCCCCTGCTGCTTCTGAAGTTCCAGCTCTTAGCAGGCTTCAAGAATGCTGTTCCTTACTCTTGGTCTTTAGGTCTAGGGGTAGTAACACCTCCTTAGTGTCAAGGCTTTGGCATCATTTGTTGGTTTTCTTGGCCATCTTTACACATCTGTAATTAGCCCCTTCTTTAAACTCTCTTCAGTCACAACCTTTGAGTGTGTCACTTTTTTCCTCCTAGGACCCTAGATGATATAACTAGATGGTTAGAAATTATTTGACCTGAATTTGAATGCATGTCTATTTCATGTGTTTTACACTATATCATGCTACATCTTTTTAAAAGGGGGATGCAGTCTGAGATGTGGCAAGTTATATTTTGGAACATGAGAAGGAGAGGAAAAGTGAACTGGATAATCACAAGCAAAATAATGAAATTAAGCCCCTATCTCATGTCACATTTTAAAATTTCCTTCAAATGGGTCAGTAGCCTAAATATAAGAGCTAAAATCATAAAACTCTAGAAGAATACATGGAAGTAAATCTTCATGACCTTGGATTAGATAATCATTTCACAGATATGACACCAAAAACAGAAGCAACAAAAGAAAAATTAATATACTGCGCTTTTGTGCTTCAGAGAATACCATAAAGAAAGTGAAAGCAGAATCAACAGAACAGGAGAAAATATTTGCAAATCATATATCTGATAAGGGACTCATATCTAGAATATACAAAAAACTATTATGACTCAATCATAAAAGGCAAGCCAATTAAAAATGGGCAAAGAACTTCAATAGATAGTTTTCCAAAGGCAATTTACAAATGGCCAAAATGCACATGAAAATATGCCCAACGTCATTATTCACCAAAAAAAATGCAAACCAAAACTACTGTGAGATATCACTTCATACCCACTAGGATGGCTATAATCAAAAAGTCAGATAGAAACAAGTTCTGGCAAAGATTTAGAGAAACTGGAACCTTTACGCACTGCTAGTGGGAATGAAAAATGTTGTAACTGCTTTGGACAAAAGCCTGGCAGCTCCTTAAACATTTGAACATACAGTTATCATATGACCCAGTAATTCCACTCCTAGATATCTATCCAAGAGAAATGAAAGTATATGTCCACACAAAAAACTTGTATATGAATGTTCATAACAGCATTATTCATAATGGTCAGAAAAGGTAGAAACAATCTAACATCCATCAACTGATAAATGGATAAATAAAAATGTAATATATCCATACAATGGAATATTATTTAGACATAAAAAGGAATGAAGTACTGATACGTGTTACAACAAGGCTAAATATTGAAAACAGTGAAATAAGTCAGTCACAAAGGACCACATATTATGTGATTGCATTCATATGAAATGTCCAGAATAAGTAAATTTATAGAGAAATAAAGTAGATTAGTAGTTGTAGGGAGTGAGGAGATTTGGAGGGTGAGAAAAGGGGGTGCAGGGTTTCTTTTGGGGGTAATAAAATGCTCTAAAATTTATTGCAGTGATGGATCACAACTCTGTGAATATACTAAAAACCATGGAAATGTACACTTTAAATGAATTGTATAGTATATGGATTATATCTCAATAAAGCCGTTTAAAAAAAAAGCAGAAGGAAGCTTGGCCTTCAGTTTAAACTTACAGGAGAACTAACATTGGCCTGTATTACGAGGGAAAAGTAATGCTTTTATTATGTTAAGACACCAAGATTTTGGGATTTACCTGAATTCTAGTGAATATATTATTTCACTCTGGATTGTACCCTTACCACTTGTCTAGTTCACTGGCAACTTCCCAATCACTTTTGAGTTCTCATCTTATTTGACTTCTCAACAGTATTTGACATACTGCCCACTCCTCCTTTGTTGTCTGCAACTCTACTTTCTTCAGATTTTCCACCTAGCTCTCCTGGATCTCATCTCTTTCCAGATATGAAATGTTGGTCTCCCCCAGAGTTCTTCCCTAGGCTCTCTTCTTACTCCAGTCCATCTCAAGGTGATTTTACCCATTTCCACCATCACTAGGTCCCAATTACCATTACTATGTTTATGACTCACAGTGTTCCCTGCCTCTCCCAGAGAATAAGAAGAAAACAAAACAGAATGGGCTAGGTGCAATTGTGCTGTACAACGTGCTAGAGGAACTTAGAGGAGGTCATTGAGGAAGCTGCATTTGAATTGATCTTGGAGCACAAATAGAACCTTGAAAGGCAGGCATTGTCTAAGAGTGAACTCCAAAAGCAAAGATATGGAGGTGAAAAAGGAAGGGGTCTGCTCAAAGAAGGACAAAGTCAAACATTTAACTGGAGTATTGTTGGGAATGATGCAGGGTTGATGTAACTGAAAATGGAAGCAGGCCCCTGGTCATGGAAGGCCCTGAAAACTAGTTTAAAAGTCAATCCTGAAGAAATAGGCAAATGGAGGGGCCAAGATGGCCGAATAGAATCAGCTGCGGTCCCTGGCACTTATGGAGAGGAACAAAAGGGGCAAATGAATACGGTACCTTCAACTAAAATATCCAGGTTCTCCCACTGGGATTGATTAGGGAAACAACACATGGAGAATAAAGAAAAGCAGGGCGGGGTGACAGTCCACCCAAGAGCAACACAAAGCCAAGGGAACCCCCCTGCCTCCCAGCCAAGGGAAGCAGTGAGTGACTGTGTGATCCCGGAAAACCACGCTTCTTCCATGGATCTTTGCAACTCTCAGATCAGGAGATCCCCTCATGAGTCCATGCCACCAGGGCCTTGGATCCAACACACAGACCTATGTGGAGTCTTTGCAGAGCAGCTGCTCAGGCATGCACAGAGACCCAGGAGCTTTGCATACTCCAGCCCCAGGATCCCCCAACAAATGTGCCTGCTACTTACACAAGGTGGGAGGTCCACACATACCCCTAGGAAAAGGGCAGAATCCAGGGAGCTAAGCAGTGCCATTTTGTGGGCCCCACTTCTATGGTACGTCACAAGATAAGGCCCACTGGCTTGGAATTCCAGTCAGCCACCAGCAAGAGGGTAGAGCCTGCCTGAGACTGGATGGAGCCCCAGTGGGAGTGGGGGTCACCATCTCTGCAGTTTGGTCAACTCAGCCATTCCAGCCTGTGGGCTTTGGAGAGTCCAAATGGTCCAGTGAAGGAAGGGTTCCCCCAACAGCACAACACAGGGGCTTTGCTAGATTGTGGTCAGACAGATTTTTTCTTTCTTTCTTTCTTTTGAGATAGAGTCTCGCTCTGCTGCCCAGGCTGGAGTGCAGTGGTGTGATCCCTGCTCACTGCAACTTCCACCTCCCAGGTTCAAGCAATTCTCCTGTTTCAGACTCCAGAGTAGCTGGGATTACAGGGGTGCCTACTACGCCTGGCTAATTTTTGTATTTTTAGTACAGACAGGGTTTCATCATGTTGGCCACACTCGTCTTGGAACTCCTGACCTCAAGTGATCTGCCCACCTTGGCCTCCCAAATGCTGGGATTACAGGCATGAGCCACTGTGCTGGTCAGACTGCTCCTTTAAGCAGGGCTGCCATCCATTCCTCCGCACTAGGCGGGACCTCCCAGCTGGACCCTCCAGCCACATCTGTTGGCACATATTAGGGACAGAGCTCTGATCTCTCCCTGGGATGGAGTGCTCAGAGGAAGGGAGGGGCTCCCCCTGGGCTAACATTCTAGCCTGTGGACTTTGGAGAGTCCAAGCTGACAGGGGCAGAGGCAGTTCCTCACCATGACATAGCTATTTTGTTGAGGCATGGCCAGACTGCTTCTTTAAGTGGGACACAATCCACTCTTCCTTGCAGGGTGGGTCCTCCCAGCTGGCATCTCTGTTCACCCTTGTTCATGTTCTCCCTGGGTGAAGTGCCTGAGGGACAGGACAGGCTGCCACTTTGGCCATTCAGGCTTCTCAGCTGGTCCAGCCTGTGGGGCTTGGAAAGCCCAAACCAAATGGGGCTGAAGGGATACAGCACAGCTGCCCTACAAAAAGGTAGCCAGACTGCTTCTTTAAGTGTGCCCTTGATCCCCGTCCTCCTGACTGGGTGAGACCTCCCAACCAGGGTCTCCAGCCACCACCTACAGGCACATTCGGGCTGGCAACAGGTCAGTACTCCCCTGGGACGGAGCTTCCATAGGAAGAGGCAGGCTGCCATCTTTGCTGTTTCCCAACTTTCACTGCTTATACCTCCAGGTATGGGAAAAACCAAGACAACTACGGTCTGGAGTGGACCCCAAAAAAACCGCAGCAGCCCTACAATGGAGTGGACAAATTATTAAAAGAAGAACAAACATAAAACAACAACAAAAACAATAACAAACCCATAAAAACCCCATCCAAAAGTCAGCAACCTCAAAGACTGAAGGTAGTTAAGCCCACAAAAATGAGAAAGAATCAATGCAAAAGCCCTGAAAATTCAAAAAGCTAGAGTGCCCCTTCTCCTTCAAATGACTGCAAACTTTCCCAGCAAGAGCTCAGAACTGGGCTGAGGCTGGGACAGCTGAAACGACAGAAGTAGGCTTCAGATGGTGGGTAATAAAAAAGCTTTGCTAAATTAAAGGAACATGTGGTCACCATTGACAAAGAAGTAAATAATCATGATAAAACAAAACAGGAGCTGACAGCCAAAATAGCCAGTTTAGACAGGAACATAACCAACCAGCTAAAGCTGAAAAACACACTACAAGGAATTCACAATGCAATCACAAGTATTAATAGCAAAATAGACCAAGCAGAGAAAAGAATCTCAGACCTTGAAGAGTATCTTTCTGAAATAAGACAGGCAGACAAGAATGGAGACAAAAGAAAGAAAAGGAATGAACAAAACCTCTGAGAAATATAGAATTATGTAAAGAGACTGAATCTACAGCTAATGGGGGTACCTGAAAGAGATGGGGAGAATAGAACCAAGCTGGAAAACATACTTCAGAATATTATCCAGGAGAATTTCCCCAACCTAGTAAGACAGGCCAACACTCAAATTCAGGAAACGCAGAGGACCCCAGCAAGATAATCAATGAAAAGATCACCCCCAAGACACATAATCATCAAAATTTCCAAGGTCAAAATGAAAGAAAAAAATGTTAAGGGAAGCCACAGAGAAAGGCCAGGACACCTATAAAGGGAAGCCCGTCAGACTAACAGTGGACCTCTCAGCAGAAACACTATAAGCTAGAAGAGATTGGGGGCCAATATTCAACACTCCTAAAGAAAAGAATTTCCAACCCAGAATTTCATATCCAGCCAAAGTAAGCTTCATAAGCAAAGGAGAAACAAGATCCATTTCAGACAGGAAATGGATCTTATTTCCCTCAGCGAATGCTGAGGGAATTAGTTATCACCAGGCCTGCCTTGCCAGAGTTCCTGAAGGAAACACTGAATATGGAAAGGAAAAACCATTACCAGCCCCTACAAAAACACATTGAAATATATAGACCAGTGACACTATGAAGCAAGCACATAAACAAGTCTGAAAAATAACCAGCTAGCATCGTGATGACAGAATCAGACCCACACATAACAGTACTAACCTTAAATGTAAATGGGCTAAATGCCCCAGTTAAAAGACACAAAGTGGCAAGCTGGATAAAGAACCAAGACCCATTGGTATGCTGTCTTCAGGAGACCCATCTCACATGCAAAGACACATATAGGCTCAAAATAAAGGGATGCAGGAAAATTTACCAAGCAAATGGAAAATAGAATAAAGCAGGAGCTGCACTCCTAGTTTCTGACCAAACAGACTTTAAACCAACAAATACCAAAAAAGATAAAGAAGGACATTACATAATGGTAAAGGGTTCAATTCAACAAGAAGAGCTAACTATCCTAAATACATATGCACACAACACGTGGGCACCCAGATTCATAAAGCAAGTTCTTAGAGACCTTCAAAGAGATTTAGACTCTCACACAATAACAGTGGGAGACTTTAACACCCCAATGACAATATTAGACATGAAATAATAACAAACAGTCTCTCAGACCACAGCACAATCAAATTACAACTCAAGATTAAGAAATTCACTCAAAACCACACAACTACGTGGAAACTGAACAGCATGCTCCTGAATCTCTTGGGTAAATAATAAAATTAAGGCAGAAATCAAGCGGTTCTTTGAAATTAAGGAGAGCAAAGAGACAACATATCAAAATCTCTGAGATGCAGCTAAAGCAGTGTTAAGAGGGAAATTTATAGCATTAAATGCCCACATTAAAAAGCTAGAAAGATTTCAAGTTAACAACCTAACATCACAACTAAAATAACCAGAGAACCAAGAGCGAACAAACCCCAAAGTTAGCAGAAGACAAGAACAAAGATGAACTGAAGGAGGCAGAAACATGAACGACCCTTTAAAAATAAACAAATCTAGGAGCTGTTTTTTTTTAATTTCTTTTAAAATCAACCATTAGCTAGACTAATGTAGAAGAAACGAGAGAAGAATCAAATAAACACAATCTGAAATGATAAGGGAGATATCACAATTGACCCCACAGAAATACAAACAATGATCAGAGAATATTATAAACACCTCTATGCACATAAACTAGAAAATCTAGAAGAAATGGATAAATTCCTGGAGACATACACTCTGCAAAGACTGAACCAGGAAGAAACTGAATCCCTAAATAGACCAATAACAAGTTCTGAAATTGAGACAACAGTAAATAGCCTACCAACCAAACAGAAGCCCAGGACCAGGGATATTTACAGCTGAATTCTACCAGAGGTACAAAGAAGAGCTGGTATCATTTCTATTGAAACTATTCCAGAGAAATTGAAAAGGAGGGACTCCTCCCTAACTCATTCTATGAGGCCAGCATCATCCTGATACCAAAACCTGAAAAAGATACAACAAAAAAATAAAACTTCCAACACTGATGAAATAATCCTCGATAAAATACTGGCAAACTGAATCCAGCAGCACATCAAAAAGCTTAACCACCACCATCAAGTAGGTTTCATTCCTGGGATGCAGCTTTGGTTCAACATATGCAAATCAAAACATGTGATTAATCATATAAGCAGATCTAAAGACAAAACCACATGATTATCTCAATAGATGCAGAAAAGGCCTTCACTAAAATTCAACATTCCTTCATATTAAAAACTCTAAATAAACTAGGTATTGAAGGTACATACCTCAAAATGATAAGAGCCATATATGACAAACCCACTGCCAATATCATACTAAATAGGCAAAAGCTAGAAGCATTCCTACTAAAAAGCAGCACAAGACAAGGATGCCCTCTCTCACCACTCCTATTCAACACAGTATTGGAAGTTCTGGCCAGGGCAATCAGGCAAGAGAAAGAAATAAATTGTTTTCAAATAGGAAGTGAGGAAGTCCAACTATCTTTGTTTGCAGATGACATGATTCTATATCTAGAAAACCCCATTTTCTCAGTCCATTAGCTTCTTAAGCTGATAAGCAACTTCAGCAAAGTCTCAGGATATGAAATCAATGTGCGAAAATTGCTAGCATTCCTATACACCAACAACAGTTAAGCAGAGAGCCAAATCATGAATGAACTCCCACTCACAATTGCCACAAAAAGAATAAAATACCTAGGAATGCAGCTAACAATGGATGTGAAGGACCTCTTCAAGGAGAACTACAAACAACTGCTTAAAGAAATCAGAGATGACACAAAAAAATGGAAAAATATTCCATGTTCATGGATATGAAGAATCAATATCATGAAAATGGCCAACTCCTCAAAACAACTTACAGATTCAACACTATTCCCAGTAAACTACCATTGACATTCCTCACAGAATTAGAAAAAACTATTTTAAAATTCATTTGGAACCAAAAGAGAGCCAGAATAGCCAAGACAATCCTAAGACAAATAACAAAGCTGGAGGCATTATGCTACTTGACTTCAAACTACACTACAAGGCTACAGTAACCAAAACAGCATGGTACTGGTACAAGAACAGGCACATAGACCAATGCACCAGAATAGAGAACCCAGTAATAAGATCACATACCTACAACCATCTGATCTTTGACTAACTTTACAAAAACAAGCAATGGGGAAAGAATTCCCTATTTAATAAATGGTGCAGTGATAACTGGCTAGCAATATACAGAAAATTGAAACTGGACCCTTTCCTTACACATGCACAAAAATCAAATCAAGATGGATTAAAAACTTAAATGTAAAACCCCAAACTATAAAAATCCTAGAAGAAAATCTAGGCAATACCATTCAGGACATAGGCATGGGCAAAGATTTGATCACAAAGACACCAACAGCAATTGCAACAAAAGCTCAAATTGACAAATGGGATCTAATTAAACTAAAAGCTTCTGCACAGCAAAAGAAACTATCATCAGAGTGAACAGAACAGAATGGGAGAACATATTTGCAATCTATGCATCTGACAAAGGTTTAATATCCAGCATCTACAAGGAACTCAAGCAATTTACAAGAAAAAAAAACCTCATTAAAAACTGGGCAAAGGACATGAACAGACACTTCTCAAAAGAAGATATACAAGCAGACAACAAACATGAATAAAAGTTCAACAGCACTTATAATTAGATAAATGTAAATCAAAACTACAATGAGGTACCATCTTATACAAGTCGGAATTGCTATTACCAAAAAGTCAAAAAACAACAGATGCTGGCGAGGTTGTGGAGAAAAAGGAACGCTTTTACACTGTTAGTGGGAGTGTAAATTAGTTCAACCATTGTGGAAAACAGTGTGGCAATTCCTCAAAGACCTAGAGGCAGAAATACAATTTGACCCATAAATCCCATTACTGGGTATATACCCAAAGGAATAGGAATCATCCTATTATAAAGATACAGGCACACGTATGTATATTGTGGCACTATTTGCAATAGTAAAGACATGGAACCAACCCAAATGCTCATCAGTGATAGACTGGATAAAGAAAATGTGGTACATACACCATGGAGTACTATGCAACCATAAAAAGGAACAGGATCATGTTCTTTGCAGGGACATGGATGCAGCTGGAGGCCATTATCCTTACCAAACTAATGCAGGAACAGAAAACCAAATACCACATGTTCTCACTTATAAGTGGTAGCTGAATGATAAGAACACATGGACACATTCAGGGGGAGCAACACACACTGGGGCCTGTCGGAGGGTGAAGGGGGAGGAAGGAGAGCATCAGAAAGAATAGTTAATGGGTGCCAGGCTTAATTCCTAGGTGATGGAATGATCTGTGCAGCAAAACACCATGGCATGGGTTTACCTATATGACAAACCTGTACATCCTGCACATGTACCCCTGAGCTTAAAAGAAAAAAAAAAAAGTCAGTCTTTTATCAGGTAGGCATTAGTGGACCCTGGAAGGGTTAGGAGGAGCTTAAAAGGGAGGGAAGGCCAGGTACAGTGGTTCACGCCTGTAATCCCAGCACTCTGGGAGGCTGAGGCGGGTGGATTACCTGAGGTCAGGAGTTTGGGGGAGACCAGCCTGGCCAACACGGCAAAACCCCGTCTCTACCAAAAATACAAAAATTAGCCAGGCGTAGTGGCGGAGACCTGTAATCCCAGCTACTCAGGAGGCTGAGGCATGAGAATCGCTTGAACCCGGGAGGCTGAGGTTGTAGTGAGCTGAGATCATGCCACTGCACTCCAGCCTGGGTAACAGAGCGAGACTCTGTCTCAAAAAAAAAAAAAGAGGGAAGTAGAAGGAGGATAACCCATTAACAGGATAGTGCAATTGTTGAATTATGACAACTGGAGGTAGGGTATGAGTTGTGGTGGCCATAGGATAGAAAGAGGAGAAAAAGAGAAGAGAAAAGAGAGAAATCATTGACATGGGGTCTGATACATGTGGTGAGTGAGCAAAAGAGGGGTTTCAAAAGCTACTCAGAAATGGTGAGCCTGAGTGAATAAAATGAACAGGGGAACAATGAGCTTGTTTGATGCGACAGGGAAGAAAATTCTTATCTTGGATGGTTCTTCCCTTTCTGAGGCACACATCCTTCTGGTTTCACATGCAGAGGCCTCTGTCTAACCACCCAAACTGCTAGGACTGAGGAAATTCCTGCTTGCACAATATTCCTGGAGGCCACATGGCAGAGCAGCCCACCCTTGTGCCAGCTGGCCTGATGCTGCGTTGTTCGGGAGACAGGCTAGTGCCCACTCATTCTGCACAACTGGGAGCCCCTAGGCAGCCTTGTATGTTTGTGTGATGATTTCATTAACCTTTGCCCTTTCACCCTTCCCCACTCTCCCTGACCTCAGACTGAAAGCGCCCTGGGAGTAAAGTACAGCCAAGTTGTGTTTGCTCATTATCATATCCTTGCACCCAGCACAGTGCCTGGCACACAGGCGGTACTCAATAAATAGCACTCATGTGAGAGACAGCTCCAATTTTTACAACAGGGGCTCTTATTCAAGTGTGTAGCTCAAAACTGCCGTCAGAAATTCTGCCTTAGAGGAAGTAGGTCTGGATGTAACTCCATGTGTGATTCTAACAGTCACCTCCAGTTAGGGCTGCAGATTTAGGAAATAAAAATACAGGACACTCAGTTAAGTTTGACTGTCAGCTAAACAATGAAATTATTTTAGTATAGGGCATACCTATTTGTGTTTTATCTGGCAATTCTACCTCCAGTTGAAAACTACTATGTTAGTGCATTCAGAAAAAGAAGGCCCAGGGTCTTGTTTTATTTACTCAAGAGTAAGGATGATTCCAGACAGCTGCAGGGTGGAGGAGAAAAGGGTCTGAGGAGTTCCATCTTGAGCAAGTGAAGGTGCTATCTTAAAAATAATCCACCTTTACCATAAGTCAGAAGGGACTCATAGCTTCTATGGATAATGCCCTATGTTCTTAAGGGAAACTAAAACTTTTAACAAAATGATAGGAGTAATCAGGGAAAATTTTAGAACAAAACAGTTTCCATATCTTTGTTTAAAATTTCAACAGTTTCAAAGGCCATCTAAGATACTGGTTATTATGTATCAAGACTGACACTGCAAAGCTAGAAATAGTCACCTAAAATCATCAGATAAAATAGGAAAATTGAGAAGGTAAGAAAGGCACCCCAGGGTGATATGTTTGCTGCTGCTGATAATTATGATGATATAATTGAGAGGGATAAAAGGAAAGGTGAACATGGGCTATTTTAGCAAGTTGCAAACACCAGTGTCCAACTGTGAATGATGCTGGTATAGGACTCCTTTTGTTCCTGACTCATTCTCCATGCAGCATCCAGAAGGATCGATTGAAAACCCAAGTCTGATCCTGCCACACTTCCCTTCCTCCCCCCTACTCCAGCCATGCTGGCCTTCCAGCTGCTCCTGGAACAGACAAGACGTTCCCAGCTCAGGGTCTTTGCACTGGGAGGCCCCTCAGCCTGGCCTCGCTTCCTCAGAGAGCTACATGACTTGCTCCCTTACTCCATTCAGTCTCTGCTCAAGCTGTTACCTCGAAGAAGCCTCCCCTCACCCTCACCGCCACCACTCCCTTACACTTTGCCTTGCTATATTTTTCTTCATAACCATTATAACTAACTGATATTATATTATATATTTGGTTATTTGTGTGTATGTCTTCTCAACTAGATCGTAAGCCCCGTGCAGCCAGGATTTTCTTGTGAGGCACCACTCACTCGTGAGTCCTGGCAGTAATGGAACAATGCCTGACATGGAGTAAATGGTCAACACATACTTTTTAAATAAATAGATGAATGAATAAATGATGTCACTTCTCAGCTTAAAACCCTCCAATGGCTTCCAATTGCATTTGGAACAAAATCCAAACTCCTTCCCCACGATTTCGGCCCTGACTACCTGTCCAGTGGTGTTCTCTGCCCCACTTCCCTCTTCCTCCCCTGTGTCATTGGCCCCCTTTCAGTTCTCATATAATACAGACTCAGGGCGGGGACATTTGCTATTCCCCCACACCTGAGGTACCTCCTAGCCCCTCTCTGAACTGTGGGCTCCTTCTCCTCATTCAGATTTCAGTTCACGTGTCATCTCCTTAGAGGGGCAGTCCTTGGCCCCCTCACACCCAACCCTCTATCAATCTTCATAGTGCTCACACAGTGAAATTACACTATTTATTTATGGGTTTGTTTTTTATTGCCTGTTTCCTCTGACTAGCAGGTAAGCTCTACACGGGCAGGGACCTTGTACATCTTATTTACTACGATGTCTCAGTGGCCAGTGCATGTCTGATGTATAGAAGTCACTCTAAATATTTTTTGAACAAAAGAATGAATTTTAAAAATGGGTAGGAGAATCACAGATCCCATCAATGCAAGGAAATAGCAATGGTAATTTTCAAATTTAAATTGATTTACTTTTAATTGCTCATTTCTTCTTGAGGGAAACTGGGGTGTTTTAAGGATGACTTCCTGATTATTGTCCTTTTTGAGGCTAATAGCTCACATAACACCCAGGACCATCATAATACGCCTCTTGGTGTTTGTGTCAGAAACAACATGGTGCTCCTGGTCAATGTATGTTGTATCAGGGCATTTATTATGTTTTCCTAAATTGCTTCACTTTTTTCGTGACTGATCTTGGCTTAAAAGAGACTTCCAGTATTTCAGCTGTAAGAATTCTCGTCTCTCCACCTCAGTGTATATTATTTAGTGAAAATAGGTAAGTATGTTGGAGAACATTACAAAACGGAATAATCCATTGGAATTGGGAAAAATATAAATATATTAGACACCTTGCTTAAACATTAGCATCTGTGGCTAAAACTAATCTAAATTAGAATTTCTCTTCAGTTATTCTCCAGATTTGATAATTTCCTTATTTAACGAATATATTTAAACAATGATAAACAGAACTACTTTTTGCTTAACATGCTTTCTTTTTCCTCAGTTTCTATGTACAATTATGTGTAATTCTCAATTTTTATTTTATCTGTTGCCACTGGAAATGGCAGAGTGACCCAAGACTCAACAGATGTAATAAAGCCCATATCCTCTAATGTCTATGGGCACAGTGTCACGTGGTGCCAGGGGTCACAAAAAGATGGGAAGGGGGTCAGAAACCTCACAGGATAAAAAGGGCAGGGAGAAAGGCTTCAGTGAGAAGCTGATTCTTTCTGTTAATTTCATTCTTACCTGTTGTCATATGACTCTGGTATTTTGATGTGGGATGTATATATAGAGAGAAGCTGAACACAGGAGAGAATGTGTAATGGGCCGTTCTCTCTTTCCTGAATAAGCCTTGCTTGGAATGTTTACTTGATTGCAGCTGCAGAGACAACCATTGTCCTAACCCCACACTGTCAAGTGGGCAACCCAACATCATAGAACTCCAATGTCATGTGAGCCAGATCTGCCTTTGTTTTCTCTTGAACCTTCTCCAGAACCCCATTGGGCCATGGCTACTTAAAAATGGAAATTCCCTAAAAATTAATGGATCCTTTGTCAAGTCTTTGCAAACTGTAATTTTTACATGAAGCATGTGCTGTGTAACTAGACCTGTATGCGCTAGGGCATTTCACTATTCCTGAGGACTGGCTGAAGTTCTTCTGGACTGACTGCTGGACAACCCTGGAGCTCTGTAAAACATAGCTGACTCTATAACTTACATCTTCAGAACATCAAGTATCTTTATGGCAGGAAATAATAGAAGAGTTTTACTACGCATTGCCAGAAAGAATACAAGGAAGCTTGGAAACTCGGCTATGTTCTGACCTCGTGTTTTAGGCAGGGGCAAGTCGTATCTAACCCACCTGGAGTCTTGGTTTTCTGATTTGTCATTACTACCCAAATCTCAATTTACATCTTAAGTGAAGTTCACTGGGCCCCCACAACTCCATGCCCATGCAGCTCCTCACACTGGAAGGGCACCTTTCCCTTCCCTTCACCTGTTTGTTTCCTCCTATCCCTCTGAGAGTCACCTGTGGTCCCAGTTCACCTTGAAGGGGGGGGGGGGGCGCTGGACTCCAGGGCTCCTCAGCGCCATACATTTCCCTTTCTCAGAACACCAAGCACACTGGACTGGGACTGTTTGCTTGGTCGTCTGGCCCCCTGGAGGCAGGGACTGGTTTTACTTTGTTTTTTATTTTTCGTTAATTCCCCATCACCCATGCCTCACAGAGTACCCAACCAAAAGAAAGTAAGTAGAAAGTGATTGCTGAGTGAATTTCAAAATCAGGGACTTGGCGCAGTGAATCTTTAAGACACTTGGAGCTTTATGGTTGAATGAGTCTGAAATAACTTTGGGGAGAAGGAATTAATGCTAAAATCTATAGGGAAAGAAGATAGGAGGAACTTTCATTAATTCTGTTCTATTCCAACACTTGAATTTGTACTATACCATCAGGGTTTAGAGCAATCTCTCCTCCTCTACAGGCTTTGGCTCCATTTTCAGAGTTTACTAGAAGCTCTTTCACCTGAGATGCATACCAAAGCTCTTTGGGATATGGTAGAATGCCGGTCACCAGGGGCAGGGAAAGGTCTGAGGACCTGTCACTGTCCTCTTCATCTGATGCCTCATGGGCATTCAAGAGAGGTGGAGATTCAAAGGCTGGAGAGAAGAGGGTGGCACAGGGTGGGGTGAGGAGTTTCCTGCCACCTCTCTGGCCTTTAGCCAGGGGTATAAGAGGTCCGCTTTGTGTTTGAGAGAATATGCATGAGTGCTGTTTAATATCCTGCCTGGAGTCACAGTAGGAGAATGTTCAAATTGAAAAAGACCATAGCCTAATGAAGTCTAAACTTTAAAAAGTTTAATGAAGTACATCTTTTTGTTTCAAAAATAAAATTATATGCAGAACTTCAATAAACTAGAGATATAAAATGACAGTGTTGAGACTGAAAGGGGAATGGAGGAGTTTGCTTTGTTCAGGTTTCCTCTTCTTGTCTGTGCCACCCTAAAAGATCCAGAAGTCCACCTTTTCCTTCCCTTTAAGTGTACAGACTTAGAGCTAGGGACAGGAGTGTTAAATGCCCCGGCCGAGGTGCTTCAGGAAGTCTAGAGAGAACAGCCAGTGTGCTCTCCTCATAATGTCTCCAAGAGACCTGTGCTATAGTTTGAATGTCCCTTCCAAAACTTAATACCCAATGTGGCAGTATGGAGAGGTGGAGTCTTTGAGAGGCTATGGACTATGAACTACTGAGCTATGAAGATTCTGCCTTCATGAATGGATTAACCCACTCATGGAGTAATGGATTAAAGAGTTAATGGATTAATGGATTATCATGAAAATATAACTTGTAGCTTTATAAGAAGAAGAGAGACCTGAGCACAACATGTTAGCATGCTCAGCCCCCTCACCATGTTACACCCTGCACCCACTTGGGACCCTTCAGAGAGTCCCCACTAGCAAGCCAGACAGCTTTTACCAGAAGCGCCCCTTTGACCTTGGACTTCCCAGCTTCCAGAACTGTTAAGAAATAAATTTTGTTTCTTATACATTACCCTGTGTTAGGTATTCTGTTATAAGCAACACAAAATAGACTAAGACAACCCAGATCCTAGCGGAAAGCTAACTGAGAAGCAGGCAGTACTGCATTCTCTGCTCTGGACAGCAGGGCTGCATGAGGATTTTAATGTTTCCCATATGTCATCCTAACATCTCCCCTGAAAGAAAGAACAAAATATTTTACAAAGAAAACCTGATAGGACTCTAGGAGAAATCCCAGATTGCAACCTTTGTACAATCAGCAACAAATTGAAAACGTTGAATATGAATTAAACTAGTTAAACCAAATGAAATTTAAGGGGCCCAGATAGTAAAATATATTGAATGAAAATTGTCATTCCTTAATATTTGTTTTAGGGATTGAGATTTCCATATGCTGGGTTTTCCTAAGTCAAGCAATAACAGGGCCTTTACCTGTTCCAGAAGATGGAGGGGTGATAGATCCTGGGCTGTCGTCTTCAGGCTCCGAGACAGTGACAGTGGGGACTGTGTCAGGACTTGGCTTTAGGCATATATCTTGCTTCTCAGGGGTCTTCTCTTGGGGAGTGGTTTCAACAGAAGGTTCTATTTCCGTCAGTGTGATTTTGACAGGGGTGGTGATCTGAGGAGCCCTGCGCTGTTCTTCAGAGAGATCATCTATGTACGGAGCAAATGTGGATTCTTCAAATAAATGGTCCTTGATGATTTTTCCCTCCACAGGAGCTGGTTTGTCAGGTTCACGGACCCCTTCAGGTTTCGCTGAGATGTCAGTGTCCTTATTCTTAAAGTCCAAGTCTTTATCTTCCAACTCGGGGTGATGTTGTTCTTGGTGCTTCACCTCCTCGGGTCTGGTTATGTCAATGTATTTATAGGCCTCTGCTTTCATCTGGTCCAGAGGGTCTGTTAAGATCTTGTTCACTTCAGTGGACTCTGCAGGAGTCATCTCTATTCCAGAATCAGAACTAAATAAGCCACGAGACTCTAACCCAGGCACATCAGCTAAGGAGGGGCCGGGTGTACCCAACTCCTCAGGGCTCTCTGAAATGGTGACATGGCCATTTTCCTTCTGAAGAATTCCAGTGAAATATGTAGAATCCTCCTGAGGTGGATAGCAGATGTCAGAAATCAGAGATGTGTAACATGATCCTTCCCCATCTTTTGATGTTGTTGAGAAGGTGTGGTCCATGGCACTGGAAACACCTGCCACACCTATGAATCAAAACAGCAGCAGACAGTGAGTGGGTGCTTGGCATCAGCTCTCTCTCCCTGTCTAACCCACCCACCCACCTCTGCCTGGTGGAGACACGACATCCCTTCTCCTTCAGCCCTCGGAGTTCCCTCAGCGCTCCCTCAGAGCACCAGCATGTGAAATTTCCTCACCTCCCTGATAGTCCACATTTCTGGTATTTTTCTAGTAACAGACCCCAGAGGCTCACATAAACTGCCAGGACCACATAAGTTGGGGACAGATCCTATAAGACTAGGAAATTTATTTTCAACATCTACCACCTCAACACACAGTGACTTGATCTTAGTATTATTAAAAAGAAACCCTCTTTGTATCTAAAGTATTAACAGCTCTTTAAGTAGAGGTGGAAATTAGGCTACCTCAGGATCGTAACTGCAACAACAATAGGATAGCTAATGGTGTGCTCCCCTGTTTATTTCTTCAGTTTTCCTCCTTGTTTTGTTTCCCTCCTGTTTTACTGACCTACTGCCCATTCATTGCCATCCAGTGATATTCAAAGTGACCCACCGGGAATTCCTTCATTCCACTGGTGGTGCTAAGGATAAGACAGGTTTCCAAGTTTGAGTCTATAGAATATTTTCGCCTGGCTCTAATTCTAATATGCCAGCCAAAATATTCATTAATAGTGGGCACGGGCCAGTGCAGTGGCTCATGCCTGTAATCCCAGCACTTTCATAGGCGAAGGCAGGCGTATCTCCTAGGGTCGAGAGTTCGTAGACCAGCCTGACAACATGGAGAAACCCCGTCTCTACTAAAAATAGAAAATTAGCTGGGCGTGTTGGTGCATGCCTGTAATCCCAGCTACTCAGGAGGCTGAGGCAGGAGAATCGCTTGAACCCAGGAGGAGGAGGTTGCGGTGAGCCGAGATCACACCACTGCACTCCAGCCTGGGCAACAAGAACAAAACCACATCTCAAAAAAAAAAAAAAAAAAAAAAAACACACAGTGAGCATAAAAGGAAAACCCTCCACTGTTTTGCTTTGCTGTAAAATTCTACCAGAAGGGATGAAAACCAACATTTATTGAGGCCTCACTATACGCTAAGCAGTGGGATTTTTAACCTAATTTTTACAATTGTATAAATTAAGTCCCACACTCTCTACATCTACATACAAACACATTACACACACACATATACACAAACACACACACAGCATGTACAATATCAAAGCTCTTAAGACACACCTGAAGAATACGTTAGAGCAACAACACATATAAAAGTCATCAAAACAGTGGCAGTAACAAGTCAATAGCTAACGTGCCAGTACTTGCTATGTGTCAGGCATCGTTCTAAACTTTTCATTAATATCGACTCATTTCATAATCAAAACAATCCTAGAAGGTTGGCAATAGTGTTAGGCTCATTTTACAGATGAGGAAACTGAGAAACAAAGGGGTTAAATAACTCACCTAAGATCTCACAGGCAGTAAGTGGCAGAACCAGGATTCACACCCAAGTAACCTGGAAGCCAAGAAACTTCCCCTAATGCCCTTTGCCCTGGTTAAGTCAGTCTGTGAGGTGTTTTTTTTTTTTTTTTCAGGTAATGTTTACTCAGCATTATTACAAACAAACTTAACTTTTGTCTTTTCCTAGCTTTCTTTTGGGTTGCACAAGCTATTGTTTCTCTCTGGGCAGTGGAAAAGCACAAAGCCTCTTCACCGTTCTAGCACTTTCCTGCCTCAGCACTCTGCACTACCTGTTTCCTTTTCTTGGAATTCTCTTCTCCCAGATACCTATATCCCTAATTCTCTCACGCCCAAATCTTTGCTCAAATGTCACCGTTTTAAGAAAAATGACCCTAACCCTCCATCTCAAATTGCAACTTGCCTTCCCCTCCCCACTCCTGGCAATCCTATTCTCCTCTACCCTTCTCTGATTTTTCTTGTTCCCATATTGCTTATCTCCTTCTTAAATACTGTACAATTAACATATTTATTATGCATTGATTGTCTCCTTTTGCTGGGGAAACTCACACACACAGCATGGTAAGCTCCATAAGGTCAGGAATTTCTGACTATTTTGTTCACCAATATAGGCACCTAAAACAGGGCCTGATGAATAGTAGGTACTCAACACATATTTGCAAAATAAGGGAAAGTGATTTTTTTGCGGAGCGGAGGACAGAGTCTCACTCTGTTGCCCAGGCTGGAGTGTAGTGGAGCGATCTTGGCTCACAGCAACCTCTGTGAGCCTTCCAGGTTCAAGCACTTCTCTTGCCTCAGCCTCCCGAGTAGCTGGGATCACAGGCATGTGCCACCACAACCAGCTAATTTTTGTATTTTTGGTAGAGACAGGGTTTTGCCATGTTGGCCAGATGGTCTTGAACTCCTGACCTCAGGTGATCCTCCCCCCATGGTCTCCCCAGTGCTAGGATTACAGGCATGAGCCACCACGCTGGGCCATATATATATATATATATACATATATATATATATATGCTGTTTTTTTTTTTTTTGAGAAAGAGTCTTGCTCTGTCACCCAGGATGGAGTGTAGTGTGGCATGATCTTGGCTCACTGCAGCCTCAACCTACAGGGCTCAAAAGATCCATCTACTTCACCCTCCCAAGTAACTGGGACTACAGGCATGCACCAGCATGACTGGCTAATTTTGTTTTCAATTTTTCTTAGAGATGTGGTCTCACTGTGTTGCCAAGGCCTATCTTGAACTCCTGGGTTCAAGTGATCCTCCTACTTTGGCCTCCTCCCAGAGTGCTGGGATTACTGGCATGAGTCACCTCACCTGGCCAAGGAAAGTAATTTTGAAGTTTAGAATTAAGCACAAATATCAGTATTGTGTGAGAAGACAGGTTAGAAGATTCCCCCAAATTGCTAATGATACTTCATTTAGCAAGTGACTTAATTTTGTGAGCAACAGACCAGTTCAAATCTATACATCTCAGCTAGGCTTCTCATTACACCTTTTTTTTTTTTTTTTGCATATGGCAGCCCCTCTTTTCAAGTTAGACCAAAAAATCTCAGTAACAAAAGGAATAATAGTAAAGATTGTCCTTATTGCCTAAGGATAGATAGAACACCAAAGAAAAAAACTATTAAATTTAAATCCATGGGTGCACACACACATTTATCCTGAACAATTATTAAAGCTTCTTTCATTATACGGCCTCAGCTTATATGGAGACTTCACTGGAGGCAGCGAAATGAACCTGAGATAGATATTTCACTACAGATATTTGGATCCTAGGATTCTCTACCAGTTATTTGGAACCATTTGCAAGTGTTAATAAGTAATTATTCACCAGAAAGTGAGGAGAGGAGGGGTTTGTCCATATAAATGAAGTCTGGAGAGGTGGGGAGTGAGAAAGGGAACCTGGAGAAGACATAGTAGGTGGTTTATTTGGTTTCCAAGGCTGTATCTCAGTCATTATCATGCAAATCTCACTCAATTCCCCCACTGCAGAGGCCACCACAGGGCTCCTGGCTCTGATTACCTCTACTTGGCCTGTTGCATATCCCTCTAGACCACTGACTCCTCCCACTGGAGTTATCTCACTAAACACAAGTGTCACTTGCTCAGTGCCCAGTCCCTGGGCTCTGCACTGCCTTGCTGGATAATTCTTAAACTCTGCAGCCTGGCATTTGAGACGATGTGAATTCTACCTGGTCACAGCCCTGTTGCCATCATTCCTCTCACCCTCCACTCCAGGCATACAAAGCCCTTCGCAGTCTCACATTCACCTGACCAGCTTTTCTAGCCCTGTCTTCCACTCTCCAATTCAAATTCTAATCTCCACTAATAGAAACTACCCAGCACTTCTTCAACACTGGATCCTTCCAACCTCCACATCCAAACCTCCGCCCTTCAATCTCAAGCCATTAAACATAAGGATCTTTAAATGTCACCATCTCCATGATGAATATGCTGACTGTCTTAGTCCATTTAGGCGGTTGCAACAAAAAGACCATAAACTATGTAGACTATAGACAACAGAAATTTATTCTGGAGGCTGGGAGGTTCCAGATCAAGGTGCCAGTGGATTTAGTGTCCGGTGAGGGCCCACTTCCTACATGGCCATCTTTTTGCTGTAACTTCACATGGTAGAAAGGGTGAGGGATTCTCTCTGGGGCCACTTTTATAAGGTCACTAATCCCATTCATGAGAGCTCTGCCCTTGTGGCTTAATCACCTCCCAAAGGCCCAACCTCCAAATATCATTGCCTTGGGGGTTAGGATTTTAACACATGAATTTTTGCGGGGGGCGGAGGTGCACAAACGTTCAGATCACAGCACTGACCAATGCCTGCAGGACCTGATCCCATCCTATTGTTCTCCCTCTTCATTCTCATAGCACTGAATTTATACTGCTCATATAGCACATATCACATACAGTTTATATATGTCCATATTACCTTCTTCCAAACTGTCAGCTCCTGGAGTTTGATGCTTATGTCTGGCACACTATATTGCACATAGTAAGCATCCAATTCAAAATGAATATAAATAAACAGACTGTTCAATCAATCCATTAATGAGTGGGCTTATTCTGTGCAGCTACTGAGAACAAGCTACAACTAATTAATGCAAATTACAAAGAGGACATTTTAAATCCATCGTGCAAAAAAGAGTCTAAAATGTGAGTTATCCAACAATGAAATAGAGCAACAGTATTCTCAGAGCAAGAGTATTCGGATCATGGTAGACACAGGCAGAGAGAGACCCAGTGTTTGTCTAGACAGAAACCAGTACTTTGTAGAAAGTTGGATGAGACAACTGCAGAATTCCCTTCCAACTTTCCATGATTTTTATACTAATTGGCTACCACTGTAGTGTGACACAACTTCCTTTTGACTTACTGCTTTCCTGTGTAACAGAATCAATATAATTTCCCCCAAGGTGATGCCTCCGAGAACAGGGGCTTCTAAGATGTACAGTAATAATTGAGGGAACAGAATCTAAATGACATCTATATTATTCTATAAATAAAATATTATTAGAGAGACTATAAATAGAATCAACAATTGGGAAGAAGTCCTATTCCTACCCTACCAGCTCTGTCTTGCTCAGAAAACCCAGTATGAAATTGGAAGGACCCCTTTACCACTCTCTAAAAATACTGCCAGCTAGAGGAAGAGAAGAGGAGCAAAGTTACTTGCGTAAATGACACATTTTATTTTTAAAACTGTTTTCACACTTTTTAGATGGGATCGTATTAGAATCATCATAAAAACAAAGAATAGTTCAAATACTTTGAATGTAGTTATGTCCCATTTTTAAAAATTGAGCTAAATACCCTGAAAAATTCTCAAGGTTCTAACTTGCTGAATTTAAAAATATATACACGTGATATGGTGCCTATCAGTTAGAACTCTTGTAAACAGAAACTCCTCCTAGACAGTAAATTATGTTGGAGCAGAGTCCTGTGGGGATTGTTGGAACTGAGAAGCAGAACTGAGCCTGAGGGCCCAGGAAAGCCAATTAATTCTTGTCAGCACTTCCTGCAGAGCTGGCGGATGCGGGAACTGAGAGAGCACAAGCCATTTGCCCCAGGTAGGAACCCACATTGCCATATTGTTAAATACAAATCCACTAAATAAAAGTGCCTTGTCTAGACTAGAAATGGCCACATAACCAAGGATTCTGTGGAATATCTGATTTCCTCAGATATTTCTCTGTGGCTGTTTCCTGGACCAGATCTAATTCACACAGAGGCCAATGTACCTTGACAGTCGCTGTGTTAACCTACAGATGCCCTCTTGGGAGGTGGCTGTTCTGGGAGGACACAGCTAATTCAGCTACCTGGATGCATTTAAAATGGCATTGATTTTCAAAATTTCAATTTACATTAACTTCAAAAAAGTACTTATAATAAAAACTGAAGGATTCACAGGCCACTATTTCTAGTCAAAAGCTAAGGGAGAAGGATGAAAAGAAGCTGAAACTATTGCCATTAAATCCCAATATGTGTTGATAAAAGTGAAGCTTTTTAATCTACTGATGTAGAGGTCAGAAACACTCATCATGAGGCAGACAAATTCAGTAATCTCATAAAGGGTAGGTGTTTTATTTTAAAAATTCTCTGGCAACACTAAGGGATAGGATGACAACAATGACTTGCTGAAGATGATTCTACTTTTCTCAAGGAAAAGCTTTAATCCTAAAATTCTATTAATAGTTCTTAACGCTGACTCATCCTCACAGAATGGAGTTCATTCAATTGGTGATCCATAGCTTAGGCAGTTTGTATTCTGGTTCTACCACTAACTGGCAGTTGTGAGACGTTGGGCAAGTTAGCCTCTGAGAGGCTTGGTTTATTCATCTTTAAGATAAGACAATAATAATTCCCACTTTATTGGGCTGCTAGGAGGACTAAATGAGATAATGCCCTTAGATCTTTGCCTGACACATCGTACACATTCAATAAATGAGAGCTGTTGATTTTCTTACTATCTCTGTTTTTCAGGGAGAACTCTACTCATCTCCAACATATTACCATCTGTTCGTTAGTTTCTTCCTTTATCTCTAATACCTCTCATGGTAGATTGGGCCAGAAGGAGTTTCATGTATCCAATCCACACCCATGCTCTCTGGGGTCTGCCTTAGATGCTAAGTCCCCAGAGTCCAAGGCCATGCTGTCTTCACAGCTCCACGAGCAGGTGGCGGTTCATTAAGTACTTTCAATGGACATAGATCCTGTCATGACCGTGATGATGACTGACTTGAGCACAAAAAGCTGAAATTTACCAAAACTACAGACAGAAAAGGAATGAGAGGGTTAAGTGCCTACAGATGAGCCTTCTTCCTGTAGATAGAGCCTATTCTGACTTTCTAGGGTTGAGATAAGGAGCTTATGGTTTAAGGTTGTACTTCCACAACTCTATAAAGCTCCTCTTACTGCACTGAAATGGAGACAGAAAATGCCAGAAAGTAAAATAAATAACAAATTATACAAAAAGGTTTTCTGAGAACAGAGATAGAAATGCTCCATTAGACAAACATCTGGTTTACCCTTCTCCCTGGAATTAGAGAAACAAAAATGCCAATTATTGTTTGAATAGAGCCAATATTAACAGGTATAGGGGACATTAGTCCTATTAAATTGAGAAATATTTTTTTAAAAGTGTGGGCATAATAAAAAGCTGTAATGACAATGTGGAGAGAGGTGCATATTAAAATTCAAGAATTAAAAGCCAGAATCAATGACAGAAAGTAAATCTGCATTCACCTTTCCCAGAATCCCCTGCCCTGAGCTGCCCATGTGATGGATAGCAGCAGCCTAGCCTGCACAGAGGTTAGGCTGGGAGGCTTTTTCCCTGAACACTCCCACTCATCTTTTCAGCAGGCCCACAGTCTGGAGGCTGTGATACATTTGACAACAGAGTCCTCCATGAGGGATGAATATGCCAGAGAGACTCTAGGAAGCTCTATGTCACCTAGAAAACATTCTCCTTCTCAAATTAAGTGGACTGTGATTTAACATGACAAATGGGTACTGAGAAATCCAGGTACACTCATTTTCAATCAGTTTTATCTGTATGGTTAGTTAAGAGAGTTAAAAATAAAAAGAGCCTGCATTCTCCAGCAAAAGACTAAGCCAAAGCTGATGAACATGTTTGCGGGTTTAAGAATATGAGTAACTACTCTTTCCTCAACTCACTGCCTTATTTAAAGCTTGTCTGCCAGAATAGTAACTTTCACTTTTGGTTTTGCAAAATTAATATTAAATAAAAATGATTCAGCAAATTGTTCTCTTCTCTATGAAGGGCCAAGATTTGCATTGCCTAGGATGTTTTCACTTTAGCAAAAAATTCTCTTAAAGGAAAAATAATTGCTTTAGCAGACAGACTAGGGTCTAAATCTTTTTCAGAGTCCTCAGTAGCACCTTGGAAAGCATAAAGTTGCAGAGCACTGAGATGAAATGATGGTGAAAGTTCTGATAAGCTTGGAATCATGTTTTGGATTTTGTTTATTTGTTTTTGCCTGCTGTTTAAAGATGGAAATGTGATTCTGTGGCCTTATTTGAGAAAGAATCTTTTTTAGGGAAATGGTGGAGGTAAATACTTATTTATAATTTACTTAGATCTTAAGAAAAGATGCCTAAAATCCTATATAGACATTCCTTTGCTGTTTTGAAGAATAGGTTTATTGATATGTAATTCATATACCATAAATTTCACTCTTTTAAAGTGTACAATTCAGTAGTATTTGTATACTAGTAGTTATGCAACCACCACCACTACCTTCCAATTCACCTAACTAATTTAAATTTAAATGTATTCTGCTCCTAATGTTTCCAATCAGAGAGGGCTCTAAGTTACCTTTACTATGTAAATAATTACCGTTGGAACAAAAACAGGGGCTATCCCCAAACATCTTTCTATTTATCATTTGCTGATAGAATTTTGCTCTCTGATTTCTAAAGAGAAAAATAATTGTTCTTGGTCAGATTCCCTCAATGCTATGTATAACATGGATAATAGCAAAAAATGTGTATTATAAATTCGTTTGCACTTCAATAGCTCTTTTGCTCCCTCCCCCCACATAGAATTATCTAGCCAGTCCCCATAATTTTTTTTTTTTTTTTGGTCTCTGTTGCCCAGGCTGGAGTGCAGTGGTACCATCAGAACTCCAGCAGCCTTGACCTCCCAGGTTCAAACAGTTCTCCCGCCTCAGTTTCCCAGGTACCTGGGACTACAGGCATAAGCCACTGCACCCAGTCCTTTCTTTTTCAAAAAAATACTTTATTCTTACTATTTTTTGAGTAGATTTAAGTTCACAGCAAAGTTGCAAGGAAGGTACAGAGATTTCCCATATGCCCCTGCCTCCACACATGCTACTGTGGTCTGAATGTCTGTATTGCCCTAAAATTCCTGTGTTAATATCCTAACCCCAAAGATGATAGTATTAGGAGATGGGACCTTTGGGAGGCAAGAAGATTATATGGTTTGGCTGTGTCCCCACCCAAATCTCATCTTGAATTGTAGCTCCCATGATTCCCGCATGTTTGGGAGGGATGTGGTAGGAGATAATTGAAACGTGTGGGCAGTTTCCCCCATACTGTTCTCATGGTAGTGAATACGTTTCATGAGAGCTGCTGGTTTTATAAGGGGAAACCCCTTTCGCTTGGTCCTCATTCTCTCTTTGTTGCCTGCCACCATGTAAGACATCCTTTTGCTCTTCCTTTGTCTTCTGCCATGATTGTGAGGCCTTCCCAGCCATTTGGAACTGTGAGTCAATTAAACCTCTTTCCTTTATAAATTATCCAGTCTTGGGTATGCCTTTATTAGCAGTGTGAAAACGGACTAATACAGAGCCCTCATAAGTGGGATTAGTGCCCTTATAAAAGAGACCCAAGGGAGCGCCTTTGTCTCTTCCACTACTTGAGGATGCAGAGAGGAGATGCCATCTATGAACCAGAAAGTGGGCCCTCACCTGACATTGAATCTACCAGTGCCTTGATCTTAGACTTTCTAGACTCCAAAACTGTAAGAAATACCTGCTTATAAGCTACCTAGTTTATGGTGTTTTGTTACAGCAGCCCTAACTGACCAAGACACATGGTATATTTGTTACAACTGATGAATCTACAACAACATGTCATCACCCAAAGTCTGTAGTTTACATTAAAGTTTACTCTTGGTGGTGTACATTCTGGGTTTGAACAAAAGTATAGTAACATACATACACCATAACAGTATTATATAGAATATTTTCACTTCCACCAAATTCCTGTGTTCTGCTTATTCATCCTTTCCTCCTTCCTAACCCCAGCAACCACCAATCCTTTTACTGTCTCCACAATTTTGCCTAGTCCAAAATGTCATATATTTGGAATCACCCATAATTCTTTTCATAGCTTTCTTTCCATTCCATGGCTACCTCCCTAGAGAGACACTTATCACCTTCTCTCAGGAGTACTGTGATTGTTTCCTAAGTGTTCTCCAGCTTCCAGCCTCACCTCTTTTCACCCTGCACTACTCTGCACATGGCTGACATATTCATCTCCCCAAAGCAGCACTATTACCACATCACTTCTCTATTTCAAAGCTTTCTGTGACCATCTTTGCCCATCCCTTGGCTTAGAATTCAGGATCCGCTTCAGCAGGGTCCCAGCCTGCCTTTAGGGTTTTATTTCTGAGACTGCACAAAAAACACAACTGCTTAAGCCCACAAACATAACGTAAGATTTTCTACTTCAGTGCCTCTGCTCAAGCCCTTCTCCCCAATTGAAAGCCTCCTTCGCTCTTTCCAAATCGCTCTTTCCAAATCCAAATAACATCTCTGGTGAAGTCCTGCCTCCGCTAGGAAGCTTTTTCCTGTTACCTCACTCCTCAGTGTTTTCTTCATCTCCACCCCAAGGGTCATGACCATTCATCTGGGACTCATTGGCTTTCCTGCCTTTGTTGTGATTTGTCTTTTTCTATATACATGTTAAGAAACATTTCATATACATCTTCATATCTTTGCACAGTCTGTGCAAAGCAATTACTGATTGGATTATTACCTCCATGTTGCCATCTGATTGAGTCACATTCAAGAGCCTTTGGAATAAGCTTTACCATCAATCATGTGTTAATTCAATGAAAAAAATTTCTGAATGCTTACTATGTGCAAAGCACCAAAATGAAGGACATTCTCATATGTACACAGGCTTAGTAACCTAGTGTGCCCCCAAAGTCTATTACAAAATCATTGTTTGTAAATGGAAGCTCAGGTGCCCTTGGATGCAGCAGAAGTGATGCTGGGTGGGTTGCAGTATCTGCTGATGGATCATATTGGGAGCAGACAGGTCCCATATGTTACATCATATATCCTGATTCGTCTTTTTGGTCAGGCATGGCATTGTCAGAAAAAAACAAAGAAGGATTGGAAGAGCTTCTTCAGGTCATCTAATGCAAGGCCTTCCCAATCTTAGGATCTTATCCACAAGACTCAGAAGTATCCATCTCCCAATCTTATTTTAAACATTTCCATTAATGTGATCTTATTGCTTGCTCTGCACACTTAGCAAATGTTGTAATTACCAGCCTGGGTCCTGGGTTCAAATGCATGGCTTTGAATACTAACTCCCCCATTTACTAGCTGTGTGACCCTGGACAGATTACCTAATATCTTTGTGCTTCTGTCTCATCTGTTTATAATAATAGCCATTTCAAGAATTGTGGTGGAGACTAAATGAGATAGTAGAATCAAAGCACTGAAAGTCATACATGACACTTACTAAGGACTCATTATTATTTTTAAAATTGAACCCCAAAATATCTCACTGTTGCTTCCAGGCTTTAGTCCCGGTTTTGTCTTCATCTATTAGTGAAAACAGATACCTCAACAAATAATTAAAAACCAATATAGCACATAAGGGGAAATTCCCCTAATATATAAAGAGTTCCTAGAAATCAGGAATAAAAAGACTACTGGTCCATTAAAAAAAAATAGAGGATATAAACAAACACTTTGCAGAGAAAAAGATGTATGACCCTGGAACATAAAAATGCAAATTGAAAAATCCATGAAATGACATTTCTTCCTTATCAGTTTGGAAAAAATTCAAAGAAGTTTGGCAGTACACTCTTTAGTGAGGTTGGAGGGCAACAGGAGGAGGCTGGGAGGAGAACAATACGCCATAACCCCAATGGGAAGCAATTTGGGAATTCCTATCCAGATTACAAATGTTATTTGCTCTTGGAACCAGCAACCTTCTTAAAGGAATTAGTCCATAGACACACTTGCCCATGTACAAGATGAATACATAAAAGGTCATATGTTGTAGTGTAAGTTGAAAAAAATTGGAATCAAATATCCATCAACAAAGCCTAGCTAAACAATGCATTTCCATACATAGAACACTGTGTAGCTGTACAAGAGTGAAGACAATCTCCATGTATTGAAGATTTCCAGATAAATATTAAGTGAAAAGGTGAGTTGCAGAATATGTGTGTATAGATTTATAGTTATAGATATCTAGATGCAGATATATAGAATACTAACTCTCAGGTAAGGAAAAGAGGAATAAGAATATATGTTTGTATTTGTTCATATCTGCACAAAGAAAACACTTGAGAGAATACACAAGAAACCAATTATTCACCATGGAGGTGGGATAGGGGACCAGAAGTGGAAGAGAGATTTTCTCACTGTGTACACTTCTTTTTAAAAATTATTTTCCTTTTTCAACCAAATTAATGTATTACCCTTTAAAACTTTAATTTCATTTAAAAACAAAGAAAAAGAAAACAATATAAGATGATAGTATGAGTGTTGCACAAATTATGATGGGAACCTCCAGCCCAGCTTCCTTCATCCACATGACAGAGTTTCAAACATTTGAAGACAGCTATGGCCTGTCTTAGGTTCTCAACGTTCAGGTTAGAACCTTCTTCATCCTCTTCTTCACATGTTTTGTTTTCCCTGCACTGTGAGCTCATAAGAAACATGAGCTGAACCATGTGCTTCACTTTTCCCTGGTGCTAAGCACACCCCTGACATCTAGATTTTTGTTTGGTAAGTAGTTATGGAACAAATCAGTGAATATGTTTCCAGACTCATCGTGCTAGTTCCAACCAGAGAATACATGGTAGTTCATCCTGGTCCCTCTAAAATATGACCTGGACCTAATGATACAGAATGATTCAGAGGGACAATAATGATACAGAGGAGCAGTGAGACTATTTCTTCTCCTAGTGTTGAGTCCCTTGACTTAAATTTCCTATTTTTATTCACAGATTTTTATAGCCTCTGCCCACACTATTAGCTATGTTGCATTTGTGGCCAACTAAAACATGCCAGTACATAAGTTGTCAGTTTTTTTAAACAACTGCATCATTTCAAAATGCACTTTTAGCCACTGCACTGGGTGTATCTCATAAATCTGAAAGACATTAAAGTCAGAAGCAAAGAATTTTCATGCTAATTGTCTTAGACTCTGATACGGTTTGGCTGTGTCCCCACCCAAATCTCACCTTGAATTGTAACAATCCTTATGTGTCAAGGGCAGGGCCAGGTGGAGATAATTAAATCATGGGGGCGGTTCCCCCCATACTGTTCTCGTGGTAGTGAATAAGTCTCATGAGATCTGATGGTTTTATAAGGGGCTTTCCCCATTTTGCTCAGTCCTTCTCTTGCCTGCCACCATGTAAGATGTGACTTTGCTCCTCATTCGCCTTCTGCTATGATTGTGAGGCCTCTCCAGCCATGTGTAACTGTGAGTCAATTAAATCTCTTTCCTTTATAAATTACCAAGTCTCAGGTATATCTTTATTAGCAGCATGAGAACAGACTAATACATCTATCATTGAAAACAGACTGAAGAAGACCCTAGAAAGGGAATTTACCACAGTCTGGAATAATCCAGAGATCAAGCTAAAGCCAGAGTTAGGGTTTCTCAATAGAATGTGTTTTATTAAGGGAAATGCAGGGCCACACAGCACAGGACCATCCCTTGTAGGGGTACAGCCAGCCCATGCCATGTCTTGGTAAAAAAGAAAGGTGCCCTTCCTCTGGTGGTCACAGACTTGTGCCAGAGGCCTGCATCCTCTGCTGAAAGCCTTGGATTTTGTGCCAGTGTTGGGAATTGAACATGGGTCTCTGGGATCTAAAGCAATTATCATGGAAAGTGGTATCCTTTGGGAAGCACATAGAGCAAGCAAATGAGGATGATTACTAAAGGGGTAATGCTGTTAGGAACATGACACGGCAGACAATGTGGTGTGATGTGGTATGTGGTATGTGGTGTGGTATGGCATGCCGTGGTGTGGCATGACATGGTATGCAGTAGGGTGTGTGTGCTGTGCTGTGGCATGACGTGACAAGGAGCATGGGATGATGCAGCAGGGCATAGCATGGTGTGTGGTGTGGTATGCTTCATGGTTACAGCATTCCATTGTAGAAAAATCACAGGCATCAGAGTCCTGGAGTTGGACATCCCCATCAAATTACTGGTCTGGGGTTGGACATCCCCATCAAATCACTGACTTTTAATAAGTCATTAAACGTATAGGAAGGCCCGATGTCCCCACTTGCAAAAGGAGGATAGCAATAACTAACATTTAAAATATATGCTCACTATGTGCTAAATGACAGCATTAAATACATGATCTCATTTCATGCTTTAACAGTCTATAAGACCTTTTGTTTAACCACACCCACACTACTGATGAAGAAACTGAAGCTTAGAGAGGTTAACGAATTTGTTATTAGGAAGACAGCCAGAAGTGGCAGAAGCAGAACTCAGATTTAGGGCAATATGACTCCAAAGCTGATGCTATCCGCACTATTCTTGGAATTGTTGTGATGATTAAAGGACACTGGATGGTTTGTGGCAGTCTTCTCAAGCTAAACTAGATGGATCTGAATTTGCTGTCACATCACAACTAATGAAGCAGTAAAGTAAAAAGAATCTCTGCTCAAGTTAATTCAATAGCTGATCAATATTCATTTCTTATAAAATTTGTTAAGGGATTGTGTCAAGAAAGTGTGTGTGTAAAACATATTTTTCTGAGTTCAAAAACTCATGGGCTTAATACCTTTTTGAGGTACTTGTGCAAAGGACAATGTTTTTATTTTGAAATGTAATTATCATTAGCCACTATTTTGCCTTTAAACAGAGTATGCCTTGCCTTCTTGTTCAAGTTTTCAAAATCTAACTCACATGTTCTGCTGGTCATGAGATATTTGAAATTTACTTTGTATTTTGAGCATTCCTCATTACAAACATAATCTCATATTGGAATGTAATTGATAAAAATAGAAAATGTGAATAAACATTCACATATTGGGACAAATAGCATAAACCTGGAATTCAGGACATACCACTTGGTAGACTCAAAGGCAAACCCTTTGACTTTAACGCTCTCTCTCTCCCCGTGTACTCAAAATCAGAATATAGCATAAAAGTTATACTGAGTGTACAGAAGACGTGCCCCAGAGGTAGCTATACTAATCAAGGAAAGTGACAATAAAGATTAATGTCCTTTATCAATAGCAGCATTCATTTTGCTCTTCTGAGCTATCTGATTTATAAGCCGAGGTAAACTCTGTGTGTAAAGCAAGACAATAATTCAGCTGTTGATGAGCCAGAGTTTGGGAATATTGATCCAAGTGACTCTGAATGCTCAGTCAGGAAACTACATTATTTTCTTCTCTCTTTTCTTTCATCTCCAGGAAGAAAAAGGGTAATACATTATAAGCAATAAATTTAAAATATGCACAATTTGTGACATTAACACAAAATTTTAATCAACTGTACATTCTAAGGAATGGTTAAAATACTAATTCTCCTGGTGCAACCTACCTAGGTGATGATAAAAAAAAAATACATTGTTTTTAGGAATTTGGTTTGCTCTTGTGAGAAAAGTGAGACTTGCACTGGGGCCTTGAAAATACATATGATTTTTGACAGGCAGAGGGAAATAGCAGGAAGCCATTTTAGGGGCAGAACTAATAGCAGAACCAAAGGTGAAGTAATGAGTGGGAAGGAATTCCTACACAAATATGAGAGCTGAGGGAGCCATAGTAACTCAGGCCAGAGGGAGTGGTGAGGGTTATGAAGTCACTGTGAGGATATTAGAAAGTTGTGGGAAACAAGGATCCAGTGACTGTTTCAGAGCATAGAAGTGACTGGGAACAAGTAGTCCAATAAAGACTTTCCAAAATGATAGCATTTAGGTTCGGGGGTTACATCAAATGCATTTGTAAAGTTTTAAACATTACAAATAATCACTACAACATTTTTTTAAAAATAGAAGTATATAAGTTTAAGAGAAAAATTCCCTATTTCTACCCCTATTCCTCAGAAACCACAACAGATATTATTTGGAGAGTTTTAGACATTTTATTATCTTTTATATGAATGGGATAATTATTTTCAACATTTGCTTTCTACCTCCTACACTGTACCAGGGCCATACTTACATTTCAGTAGACAAAGATCTACCTTATATTTCTAAAAGTCAGTATTCCATGACATGAATGTTCTACAATTCATTTAAGCATTCCTCTTTATGTTGTCAGCAATTCTTTTGCTATTCTAAACACTGCTGCAATGAATATCTTTTGAGTACATGATTTTTTGATAAGATCATTGAAGTCCAGAGATGTAAAGTATTTTAAAATGTCTTTTTACTTCATTTTTTACTTTGCAGTATTTTAAAGTTGCCTTGTAAAATGCTGTTCTTTGTGTTACACTGGAAGAACTAGGAGAAAAAAAAACAAAGAAGGAGTAGGATTCAATAATGCAAAGACTAAGATAAAAAGAGCTTCAAGTAGATACTATGAAAAAATAGTGCATTTAAGTATAGCCCGGAGCTCTAGGCTCCCCAACAGGGTCACCTTTAAAGAGACTGGAAAAGATGAGTTCAAACAAAAGTCCTTTTACTGCAGTAGTGCCTAGTTAGGGAAGTTTCACAGACCTGAAGAGATTTAAAGACCTCTCCATCTTGAAGGATGTGGAGAATTTATACAGGCTAAAGAATAGGTCATGAATTTCCAAGGACAGAAGTGTTGATGCTTTGATGTTCAGTCAAACAAATTCAGATAGTTATTTGAATTTCTATATATTCCATCTAAATTTTGGATACTAGCTTACAGTCATCCTTTTTGAGTAGTCTGACATGAATCTGTCATATTTGAAGGCAAAATAGACATCATAAACAAGCTAGTATGTGAGTTTAAATGGTCTAGGTAAAACCATAAATAAATAAGAGGTTGCAAAAGATACTGCATTTCTTTGTTCTGTAAGATTTTATAAAATGTAAACAGAAGCCAAAACCAAATGTGTTCTGGAAAGGAACCAGCAACAAATTACTATGTCAATAATTCAGTATAAGTATTAAATGCTCATGGTTTTTTTTTTTTTTTTTTTTAAACTCCTAAAAATAATCTGTAAGACTTTATCTCCAACATCTGGTGTTTGGCGTCCTCTAATCATGACTCCTAAAGATTGTGCTTTGTACTAGTTAAGGACTGAATGAACAGATTGAGCCACAAACAAAAGTCAGTTGTATTTGATGCTTTAAAAAAAAAATTCAGCTGGGCATGGTGGCTCATGCCTGTAATCCCAGCTCTTTGGGAGGTATTTTTAAGTGATAATGCTTCAGATTTCTTCCTTGAATGGCAAGATAACAGTTTCAATATTATTTCTTATCATATTTTTATATCCTGTATATGGATCTTTTCTTCCGGACTAGAAGAAATGGAAGGAAAGAGTGTTGAATACCTGCTATGTGCCAGTCACCATGCTAGGTGCTTAAAGTCTCAGTCATGCCAATAAGTAAATACGTGGAAATCCTAAAGTGGATATTTGGTAACATTAAGAGAATTGTGAAGACAAGATGAATATAATAACGATAAAACAAACTTGATAGTTTTAGTGTTTAGTTATTTAACTCCATTCATCCCAGTATATCAGTAGGCACTGAGCATCTACTATGTGGTAGGTACTTACTCTAGGTTCTGGGGATTTAACAAGGAATGAAACAGATAAATAGTCTCCAGTCCCATGGAGGACAGAACCAAACAACAGCAACAACAACAAAAAAAAAAAACCAAAAACATAATTAAGCAGGCATAGCAGAGCCTGCTAAATTGTCCCCCAGTGTCTCTCCTGCCTTTCTTCCCTTTAGTAAGTCCTCTCCCCACCCTTGCCACCTTTCCTGCCAAGGAATTTTAGCACATGGCCAGCCAGCTGAAGACCATGCTTCCCAACTTCCTCCTAGCTGTGAACATGTGACTGTGTTTTGAATCAAAGCAATATGTGTTGCTTCTGGATCACATGCTTAAAGAAGAAACTGGTTGCCCTTCACTCTTTCTTTACCCTCCCCATGGGCTAAACTGTGAACATGGTCTTGTTGAACCAGTTCTGACAATGCAGACGAAGGCAATACCCAAAGGGGTGTTAAGTAGAAGGAATATGGAGCCCTGAATGATCTCCTGGTACAGACACTTACGTGATCACTCACCTACCTCTGGACTGATAAATCAGAGAGACACTTTTACTTGCTTGAGCCATTCTATTTTTGTACTTCTTTGTTATGGCAGCTTAGCCTAACCAATACAGCATGCAAATAAAATGACTGAGAATTACAAGTGATTTGAAGGAAACAAGTAGACAGCAGAAAGAATAAAAAGTTATCAGTGGAGGGGGTTACTTTAGATAAGATGCTCAGGCCTCTATAAGGAGGTGACATTTAAACTGAGACCTAAAGGATAAAAAGAGAGAATATGCAACATTTAAAACTTCCCTATGGTGCCTTCCTTTAGTTCTTTCCCCCTTCCTATGTTTTCATTGTTTTGTTCTTCTTACCCTTGCTATGGGCCAGAGTGCAAATATTATACACTTGCATAAAAGCCCTAGCATAGTATCTGATCGCTCTGAATCTGCCACAGCTGTTGCCTTTATGTGAAAAGCTACATATTTCAGTTAACCAGCCAGTGACAATCTTACTGAACAGTGGTTTACCTTGCATTATAGTCACACTATCTGTCAGTGACTACTGATATATTAGATGGATGAAGTTAAATAACACTGAAAACTATCAAGTTTGTTATACTGTTATTAGGTTCGACTTGTCTTCATAATTCTTATGGTATTACCAAATGTCTACTTTAGAATTTCCGCTTATTTACTAATTGATATGATTGAGATTGGGAGATACTCAAGGGAAAGAATGGTCCTGTTATCTCTGTATTCCTAGCATGGCACCCAGCACTTATAATAAGAGTTCAATACATTTTATTGAGTGACCACATTTACAAAGAACAACTTGACAAATATTTAAAATAAATTCCCTATAAATGACACTATCTGGTTATAGACTTTTCTTTGGCAACACAAAGACAGGAGTTTGTTACCTTTTAAGACAGCTCTTCTAAGGATGTGGTAATGATCCAGTGACTGAAATCAGAATTTAGATACTCTTCCTTGCCCTTGTTTGGGTCAGGCAACTGGAGGTAACTGGGGTGTGACTCTGCCCCTAGAACGCTGAATGCATCCTGGCTCTTGATCTGGTCATTGCTACCACAGAGCTCTGGATTGTGTGTAGAAGGCTAAACATCCTCTGCACCTTCACTCCCCACTCCAGTTTCTTCTTTACTAATGACTCAGGGATGGAAAGAGGGGAGGGTTAGCCCTGGGATAACCTTATTAGAATCTTTCCACTAACATGCTAATATGGCTCTGTTCTTTTCCTTTCATTTAACTCCATGTATCTCGCTGTTAGAAAAAATTCTACTGGCTAATAATAAGGATGACAATAGCTACATTTATTTAACGTTTCTATATGCTAAGCACTCTGATAATAGCTGTACATGAATTAACTCATTTAAGCTTTAAAACAACCCTATGAGACAGGCAATATTATTCCCATTTTGTAGTTGAGGAAGTTGAGAATTAGGGAAAAGTCAGTGACTTGAGCAAGGTATTACCTTTCTAAGGTGACCAATCACCTCAGGTTGCCCAGGACCAAAGGATTCTGTAGGATGTGGGACCTTCAGTGCTTAAACTGGGAGTGTCCTGGACAAACTAGGATGAGTTAGTCACCCTATAAGTAGCTGAAGAAGAATTCAAGACTAAGTCATTGAATTCTAAAGCAGTTGCTCTTAATCATTAAGTAATACTGCTTGATTTTTTAAAAAGTGTTCATTACTAAAAAGAATGAAAGTTCTCTCCAGGGCATCTAGTAAATGTTAAATGAAAAGTATGATAGTCAGAAAGTCTTTTACATGAGGTCATGTCATTCTGCACCGCAATTTATGTTAGGGTGCTTTTCAAAATACTATTAGCACATGCACATTGAGAAAGATGTTTTTTGGTTTGGCACTGGAATAAAGTATCAATGCATAGCAAGCATTTCTGAGGCTTAAAGTACTAGCTACACAATATGAATATAAAAATATTTACCACTAAGCCTCATTATAAATGACATAAATTTTTCATGGATACTTTCCCCAGAATGAGTTGCTTTGCCTCTAGAATTCCAGAATAAATCCTGAGAACCATGTTGGAAACCCTGAAGGAGCAAACGCTGCCCCTTATAAAACCAGACCCATAGCAGAAGAATCTGAGAAAGTATAGAAAACTAAAATACAGTCTTATAAGACCTGCCATGTAGACTTTGTTTTGCATTAAGAGTAAACTGAAATAGAATTAAGATAAAAGGGTATTTCTCTTTGCCTTTATCACACAACAGTCTACCCAATTCCTGATAACATCAGTTCACCTTGATTGCAAGGTGAGTAAGGCAGTCTGCTGCCCTCCAGGAGTTTACAGTACATTGTCGACAGCTGTGATGAAAGACAATGAACGGAAGATACAGGAAGGAGAAAGTGCTGTGAGAATACAAAGGAGAGAGTGTCTTTTCTTACTTGTGGGACAAGGAAGAATTTCCCAGAGGAACTAGTGTTTTATGGGTGGATAGAATGGCAAAAGGAGATAAGGAACCCTACCTTTCCCAGGCAGAGAACATGGAATGAGCAAAGCCATAGGAAGTCTGACTCTTAAGAAAAATGTCAGGTAGAGTTGACACTACATATGGGAACATAATAAAATAAATAAACCCAAAGCCAAAAAGAACATAGAACTTTGGGGGCCAGGCATGGTGGCTCATGCCTGTAATCTCAGCACTTTGGGAGGCCGAGGTGGGCAGATGACCTGAGGCCAGGATTTCGAGACTAGCCTGGTCAACATGGCGAAACCCCATAACTACTAAAAATACAAAAATTAGCTGGGCATAGTGGCGCACGCCTGTAATCCCAGCTACTCAGGAGGCTGAAGCAGGAGAATAGCTTGAACCTGGGAGGTGGAGGTTGCAGTGAGCCGAGATTGTGCCATTGCACCCCAGTCTGGGGAACAAGAACTAAACTCTGTCTCAAAAAAAAAAAAAAAAAAAAAAAAAAATAGAACTTAGGATTTCAAAGACTAATGCATGATTTCATTTTATTTAGAAGTCTGGACTTTGGAAATGCATCAGATTTGCAGTAAGGCGAGTTCAGTATTCTCAGAACTCTACTCATTTCTGTGGTTCTTTCCCAGAATTTATCATTAAGAACCTTAATGTTATGGTAAAGCTTTATATATGTATTTATGTGTATATGTATTTTTGCATTGTTTATTTTCAAAACCCAGAAATTCATTAGAATTGATATTGATCAAATTAATTACAGGTATTCAAAAATGAAAATGAAGATTTAGATTTTCAAACCAGGCTCATTTCCCTGAAGGCTTTACTAACCTTAAATACTTTATTTAAGAATTCTGTTGGCTGGGTGCAGTGGCTCATGCCTGTAATCCCAGCACTTTGGGAGGCCGAGACAGGTGGATCGCGAGGTCAGGAGTTCAATACCAACCTGGTCAAGGTGGTGAAACCCCATCTCTACTAAAAATACAAAAAAAATTAGCTAGGTATGGCAGCTGGCATCTGCAATCCCAGCTATTCAGGAAGCTGAGGCAGAGAATTGCTTGAACCCAAGAGGTGGAGGTTGCAGTGAGCCGAGATCGCGCCACTGCACTCCAGTCTTGGTGACAGAGTAAGACTCTGTCTCAAAAAAAAAAAAAAAACAAAAACTCTGTAATGGCATGAGCTTTCCTTTCTATATCAAAGTCATCCATCATCAACATGATCTGTATTTTGAACATGATCTGTATTATCTCTCTGTAGCCATGATGGATTTGTGAGGGCCCATTCATATTTTCACTCCCAGTGGACATTTTGGTCTCATATTTGTAAAACAGTTGGATCAGACCAAGAAGCTACCTGTGGCCATGGAATCAAATGAAACCTCAGGCCTCAACAGGGGTAATCAGCAGACTTCTAACCCAATGGGTTGGCTAAGAATAAGCAGAGTTGCTGGTAAACCCATCAGTCTGAAATGTGTGCTAGAAGTGCAGGCGTTGCTTTTTAAGGTATCAACTTGGCTTCTTAACTTTATAAAACCAAAACTCAAGTGCATCTGTGAGCACCACAGAGGCATGTGAATCATAAGCTTTCATAAAATGCCATGCCTAAATTAAGTCTTATCATCAAATAGTATTTATTAAACTCCCACATCCCACATACACATGGCAATGTGTGAGGCATATTAGCAACAGAAAACTGAATCTTCAGCCATGAAAATACTTCATAATAAATGCCAAATGGCTGCTGGAAGTCATAAAGATATTCTTTCACTGAGAATGTATCCACCATAAATTTCAAATAAGCTGTGGAATGGAGTAACTCCTCCCATATGGTGAAAATCTCACAGAAGTGCTTCATGTTCAATTATCCTTATCAGTAAATAGAAGACTTTTATGTCATCCCAATTATGCTTCCTGTGGATATGAGACAGCATTCCCAGAAGAATTACTCATGTATGGATTCATGCCATTTTGCATTGTGCTTTTAAAAGTTATTAGACAATCCGATACACAGTAAGAAGAAATGTCTGCATTTAAATTGTCAAATAACCATTTTATTTTAGACTCCACTATACTAATCATTATTTATTGCATGTCTTTTGTAATTACTTCTGATAATATGTACACTAAAAAAGTTAATAAAAGCTGAACAAAAAGAACATTTGAAGACCATAGCACTGAAATAACTTTTTATATCTGGAGACTGAGAATACATGCTACTGACTGAAAAATAAAATTTTTAGTTAATCAATTGGTATTCTGTCTACACAATATTTTAAACATCTGTTTGTTTTTATATAATGCAATTGGCTTTTAAAAAACAAAAGGATATTAATCAACCTGTTGTTTAAACATCTTTTAGAAAGATCCTGAAATGATTTTAAATTTGAATGTATTATGTTATCTCCCATAGATTTTTTTCTACTTCTTAGTCACTTTTCTTTACAAATGTTCTAATTATATTCCAATTCCATTGAGCATGTGCAAGTACATTTAATTGCCTTTAGTGTGCTCAGCATGCTATTAGGTAATTTGAGTGCTACAGAGGAACAAAAAGAAGGAAGCAAAAGACATAAACAACAGTTTATATCTTTCCAGATTAAGTTATGTGACAGCCCAAATCCTTCCTCTTTCTCCCCAATATTAAAAAAAAATAAACAAAAAAACAAACAAACAAAAAAACCAATGGAAATACAGCAAAAGGAAATCATTGCTTCTGGCTGATTCCTTAGCTAAAATGATGCTAAATCGTAAAACTATGATGCACATCTTTTAGGGTACTGCTTTTCTGATTTAGGGAGAGCCTGGGCTGTAGAAAACACTCATCCCCTAAGATGAATGAGGCTCATAGTCTTTGTCCTTCATTGTTTAGCATCTAAGATTCTCAAACACCTTAGGCAACCCATTAATAAAATCAAAAACCACTCAAAAAAGGAGTGGGTTTTTTTTGTTTGTTTGTTTGTTTTTTTTTTTTTTTGGCCATTTTAGAGGTAGGAAATTTAGAGTTTAGAAAAAATTAAATGATGTAATACTTATAAAATCCTGTGGCTGTGTCTCTAATCCCTGTGAATGAAGTCCAGTAAATGGCCCAGCCTTATAATGCAATCCTTCTGTCCATTATTCTTTGCATTCTCTTAGATGAGGTTCAAATTATGCCCAGCTTATGCTGCATTCTGTCTCTAATGAATAAAGCTACAGTAAAACTACAGAGCAATTAATTTCAGATGGTTTGCTATAAATTAATATAATGGCAAACTTGTTAATTAAGGATATAATTCCTTATCTTAAAGTACTTCATTAAACATTTTATTTGAAGTAGCTTCTTATCAAAGTACCCCAAAGATAGTAAAATCTAAATCTATGAGTCTTTTTCAAAGGCTATTCGAACTCATCAGTTACGAAGTATCACCATGCCCAGTTAGTTACATTAGAAAAAAAATTCTCATCATTTATTTCTCATTATAGTGAAAATACTATCTTATTAAGTCTAATAAGGAAAAAACTGAAGATAGTACTATGTCATGTAATTCACTGTTGTGGTTCCAAGAATAAATCAAGAGGTATTATTTGTCTATTATATATCTTCTGATGCCTTTAAAAAGTTAGTTTCTGATAAATAAATCAGCACAAAAAAGACAGAACTTATTTTTAACCACAGCAATATTTATTTACAGACGACAAATATTCTAATTTCCATTAAGCCTTTAAGGATCTTCTGAAAGCTCAATTTTCCATAATTGAGAATCAGATGCAGTCTTTCCATCAAGTTAAGAATCTCCTAAAGACAGTTTCCCCACCTGAGTTACCAACTCATAACCTTATATCTGAGATTTAATGGTGGCAAGAGCATGATGTTAAAAGTGTATGTGGTACACTGCCTCTTTTCAATTATTCAAGAGCTGATTTATTTTGGCTTTTTAAAAGCTTATTGTCTTTCTTCCACCCTGGTTTTTACCATCTCATTAATTATCTTAAACAAGAGAAGATTAAAGAAAAAGACACGAGACAGAAAAAAAATAAATATTCAACCCATCTTCTTCATTTTTGACCCTTTCAGAAAGGAAAACATAGTGACTAAAATGAAGATTTTAGATTATCTGGACATTTCATTCATATATGCCTTCTTTTCTGTCTTTCATGTGAATAGAGTTCATTATTTATCAATTACTGAAAAATTAGGATAAAGCTGCATCCACGTTTGTGAAACAGAATGCCAGATTTACAAATTTGGGCAAGTATCCACATTATGGTAAAGAGTGTCTATAGCGGACTGACAGTTCCACTTACATGAAACAGATGCTTTAAGTAGCAGAATTAAAACATAATGCAACTGCTGAGTTAATGATGGCACAGCTCTTTATTTTTCTATGACAAAGAATGTGAGTCTCTTGCTAAACTGATTGTTTAACATGCTGAATTTTTCACCTAAAACATTCTGCATTCCACTTATAAGAATGTGGACTCGACTCTGAATTAAAGTGTAAAGATGATTTATAATCTATACAACACTGTATAGATTATTATAATTTGGCTCTGAAGGGTTGGTTTCTTTCAACCTCCACAGTTTCAGTTGTGTTGCCTGCTGTTCTAGCTGTGTCAACATGGGCAAAATTGAGAGCTGAAGTAATTAGGCAAATAATGCAGGCCAAAAATATGACTGAAAGCTACTTGGCAATTTCACTCCACACTGATCAAAATCAGTTCAAAGTAGTCTGTTCTTTTCTTTGCTTTCTCCTCCCTAAAAGCCTTAAATAAAAGCACATGAAGCCAACGAAATATAAGTAATTTTCATTTGGAATCTCATATTTATATGTGTATTCTTAATGTTCCTTTCTAAGTAAGCCATTATCAATGTGGATAAATCTAGTCACAATAAGTCACCATGACTACAGTTGATACTGAGGAGTGGTATGGTAAAATCAGCCAACAGCCAGCTCATAAATATCTCCCCAAGGAGACCACATGATCAGAAGTCACTCTTCTGAACAATTTCTTGATGATTAAAGTACTGTCTTTTTCTCATTAAGTGAAGAGGCAAAAACATCCAAGTAACCACTTCTACAATGCTTGACTGGATTAACATTTCAGGGGAAAACTGTTGCAATAACAGACAGAAGCCTCCTTCACATCTATGGCAGAGATGGCTACCTAGCCACCTATTCATGCCACTCTGCCATATTATGAGGTACAGTCGGGATGTAGTTGTCCAGCCAGGGAGTACATTTCCCAGCTCTCTTCTTAGGTGGGGCCATGAGAACTGCTCTTGTAAAGGTGATGAGTGCCACGTCAAGACTGAGTTATCTCAGTCACTCAGATACTCAGGCAGTATCTCAGACACTTCTCATCTTCTGTCTACTGGCTGAATGTCACTGTCCCATGAAACCTTGAAAATCTCATATTACAGACAGTATTAGAACCCAAATATGAAAGGGCCCTGGGTCCCTGAATCACCTTTTGAGGCCAGCTGCCTGCTAATTAGGAACACAAATTCTAGACTTCATGTGAGAGTAAGAAATAAGCCTGTATTCTATTTGAGGAATTATACATTTTTGACCTTTTTTTGTAGCAGCTAGAATTACTGTAGCTTAGACAAATCCTGCCCTAGTATTCTGAACATGATGCATCTTTCCCGGAAGCTTTCTTCATTGCATAATGGTGGTGATAGTTAATACTTATAAACTTCTTACCATGTGTCATATACTGTCTAAATCCTCTACAAGTATCAGCTCACTCAATTCTTATAACGACCCCATGAGTCAGGTACTATTAATTATTCCCATTTAACAGAAGAGAAAATTGACGCATAGTGAGAGTACGATCACACAGTAACAGAAATTGAACTGAAAAACAAGATGATACATCTCCAGACCAAAAATAAAACACTCTGTACTCTGTATTTTATAAGTACATCTTCTATTCCATGTACATTTTAATACATTCTGCAGAGAAGCTATAACAATTGTGGACTGGTCATCTGATTTGTTAAAAAGATCACTCTTTCATACAGCAGAAAGTCGTCTCTATTAACTGAAATGAAGAGAAGCCATTTGAAGTCTGAACTGTTCCTCTCACAACCAGGAATAAGAAGTTTTAAATTAAGGGTAGCAGAGATCAATCAGTATAAATAATACCTTATAATTTAAAAATGAAATAAATATGATTCAATTAATGTCATATTATGATCAAGTTTAGGGCATTTCTAGCACTTTCCTAGTCATTTTCTATCACTTTTTGCTCTGTAGTCAAAAGCCTATTGTATCTTTGAGAATAAATACCTTGTGCCAACATTACGATGTTGCTGATCTTCTTCCTGACAAGGTCCATTGCTATGGACCTTGAACGTGTCCCCCAAAGTTCATGTGTTGGAAACTGAAGTCCCAATGCCACACTGTTGGGAGGTGGGGCCTAGTAAGAGGTGGATTAGGTCATGAGGGCCGTGCCTTCATGAATGGATTAATGTTATAGTGGAAGTGGGTTAGTTATTGTGATAGTGGGCTTGCTATAAGAACAACTTTGGCCCTATTTTGCTCTCTTGCTCTCTCATGCTCTCTTGTCCTTCTGCCTTCCACCATGCCATGATGCAGCAAAGCCTTCACCAGGTGCAAGCCTCATACTTGGACTTCCCAGCCTCTACAACTATGGAAAATAAATTTTTCTCTTTATAGGTTACCCAACCTGTGGCATTCTAATATAGCAACATGAAATGGGCTAAGAGAGTCAAAAATAGGAACTTTGTTCATCTTGAAAGTGGTGAGAGATTTTTAGCCCTTCTCTCCATCTCATTTGTTCTCAACCAGAAGAGGCTGAGCCTTCCTGTGCTGTGTGGGGTCTTCCCTGTGGCCTGCCTCTTACCCTCTCTGATGCTCCTTTGGAGCTTCACGTCACTCCTTTCCTTCATCCAGTAGGAGGCTCTGCTGGGGACCAGATGAAAAATTTATTTCAGGAGAAGGCGTAAAAAACCTATTTTACCACAAGTCCGGGCTGTGCTTTCCAACTCAGTTTACCAGAAATAAAGCAACAATGTAGGCTTCAATCTGACTGGATTGGCTCAGAACTCAGAGGGACATGAGTGAGATTAACTGGTACTCTAAAACTCCCATAGATAATCTAAATTATTTATTGAGTTACAGCGCTTAAACTAAAAATAATCCACCTGCCATCACTGAAAGGCTACAACAGGCAAGCGTTCATCACGGAGTGACATGTCTCTTACCTAGGAAGACTGAACATGTCAGCATGAGCAGACGTGGTCCTTCAGGCATGGGAATCTCAGTAATAAAATTCTGGCCATACTGCAGAAGAGTATGAGACTCTCTACCTTGCACTGTCTTTGGTCTGATACTGTGTTACTGGAGAAGAGCAAACGGTGCACACCATCATCATAGGCATGATGATTCATCATCTTCTCTTGGTTTAGAAGCACATTCTAAAATCCCTGGGAGTCTGCTTGCTCTTGTGTTTGATTGTCTTTCTTCTTCACCCACAGACTTTGTACCCCTCAACACCTTCTCTTCTCCCAATAATAGTTACTCATCAATTGGAAATAGACCACATTATATTCACTAAAGATGCAACAAGGCTACACACATACCATTTTAGCAATGTATCCTTTTAAGTGTGTGCAGACCTTGTGGCTTTCCTGTCTAAATGCCTTTCTATCATGACTGGTACCTACTGATGGTCCCTTCTTCCTTTTGGACATTGACTTGGTGGCACTCCTTCCAAACAATCTCTTTCTAGAGTAAACTGGAAGTTTATGATGGCTTCTTCAGTTCAGCTAAAGGAAGTTTTAATGCTGGGCCCTGAATCCCAGCCCTTTTTTCCCCTTTCTTCAGGAGTTCCTTAGGACCAAAGAGATGTTCCTCCTTTCTTGGGGAAAGTGTGGGTGTTTCATGAGATTGACACTGTATTTCCAGCAAAATATAATCACCTTTTCCCCTCCATTTTCTTTCTAAGTCTTCAGAAATCAAAAACAGAGGCAAGTCAAGACAAAACAAACAAACAAACAACAACAACAAAAAAAACCAACCCCCCCACACAAACACCCTAATATTTACTTTGTGTCTCTCCTGTGCCAATCCAGGGTGGCATGATGCAGCCTCTATGTGTCTCTCTCGCTTATTTTTGTACCACATTCACTCTCGTTCCCTGCATCCAAGGCACACTGTCCTGCTTTAAGTTCCCTGGATGTGCTGTTTTCTAATGAGCTTTTGCATGTGCTATCCCTGCCTAAAAAATGCTTTCCTTCCCCTTCCCCTACCCCAGTAGTTCCTTCTCATCCTCCAGATCTTTGCTCACTCATCATCTCCTGAAGGAAGGCTTCCTTGACTTCTTTGACCAGGTCAATACCTCTATCATGGATTCTCTTGGCGTCACATGGCTTTGCTTTGAAGCAATCACAGTTGTAATTTTATATTTATTTTTGTGATTGTTTTAATTTTTCTCTAACTATATCGTATGCTTCATGACAGCAGGAACCACGTATGCTTTTTCTCATCATGGCATATTGTAAGCTATGTGTTGAATTAATGAATGGCTTTTGTTAATTCCCACAAAGTCCTATGCTACAGATATTTTAAACTCTGTTTTCTAAAGATAAAGAAGCGCTATTTTGTGGGCTAAATGATTTGTCCAAGTCACAGTAAGTGATAGAGCTTGAGACTATACCTATTCATGCATTTGTCCAATATTTTTTAAGTGCTCACTGCATGCTTTGTTCTGTGCCAGACACTGGAATAAAACAAGTCCTAGTTCTTTCAGAGCCTCCTAGTCTATTTGAGTGAGGGAATTTTGTAAACAAATAAGTCAGGTAAAATATTACACAAGTTAGGATATTTGTGCACCATACAGCAGGCATATGGAGAAGAGGGTGGGCAGTTGTACTGAAAGGCAATAAATCTTAAAATATAAGCAAGTGCTTACCAAATAGACCAGTAATAAGGGAATTAGGGTGGAAGAAACCCTGGGAGCAAAGGGATGGAAGAACATGAGAGTGAGGCCCCTGAGACCAAGCAAACAGACTGTAGATGCAGGAACACAGATTATGAGGCCGGAGAGGGAGAACAGAGTCAGGTTGGGGAGGACCTCATATGCAATATAAGAACTTCAGATATTATGCTATAGCAATGGGAAGTCACTGAAGGACTTTAATCAAGGGAGATCTGACCTGATTTCAGAAAAGTCACTCTGGAAGTGTGGTAGACAGATGAGGGGCAGGGGAGTTCAGAAACTGGAAGATCAGAATAGAAGAGGACATAGCAGTAGTCCAGGAGAGCAGTAATAAGGACCAGGACCAGGGAAGCAGTTAATAAGGGCCGTTGCAGTGGGGATGGAGAGGAGTAGATACAGGAGTTGTTCAAGAAAAAGAAACCAATAGGATTTGATACAGAGGGAGTGTGAAAGCTAAGAGTGAGGGAGGAGTCTGGGGTAATCCCAGAGTTTAGGGCAAGGCCAACTGGGTGGATGGTAGTATAACTTTCTGTCATGTGAAGGGGAGAAAAAGGTTTGGGGAGGTAGAAAATAAATTCTATTAATATTTAAGATCCCTTAAACTGCCTGGGAAACATACTTTAAACATTCACTGGGCTAGAGAAATGAATGTGAGAAACCTCAGTGTGATGTTGGCAGGTGGACCATGACCACGCACAGGTCACAGGGAGATCCTGCAGAGGGGGAAGGCAGAATTCCAATGAACCAAATCTCCATTTCAGGTGTAGACCGAGAAGCAGGAGCCAGCAAAGGGGACAAGAGTCCCAACATTCTTATTCCAAGCAGTAGACAATGGAAAATGATTCCTAGCATGTGAGGAAAATCATACTCTCCCTCCTGGTACATTATATTCATTTTCTGGGCATTTTCATGGCATTTTGGAACACTTTCACCAGGCTGCTGAGTGATTCTGAGAATTTGCCTGACCCTCTTTTAGAGAACTTACTGCTTCCCTGGTCCTGGCCCAGCTCTCTGCATACACATTTAAATTGCCTATATGTTGCTTAGTTTTGAAATTATTGCTCATAACCTCATGGCTTGTTTTACTCCCCCCACTGTCATCCTGCAGTCTCAGAGGAGAACATTAAGGCACAGCTATTAAATGATTTAGCAAGGATTACGTCACTAGTCAATAGCAGGGCAGGAACTTAAGCCCAGAATCATCAAGTTTCCCTTGCTACACTGAAGTTCTACCAGGACTTGAAAGAAAAATCATAGATCATTCTACACTAACTGGTATTTCCTGCACATTCTGGCCTTGATCCCTCATTTACCACTGTGCCAGGCACTGAGTAAGTGCTGAGGATAAAGGGTGAAATTTAGGTCCTATCCTAAGGAAACTCCCAGGCTAGTGGGAAGCTGAACCGGTGGACAGTTAGAGGTCACTGTGATTTGTGCTGTAAAAGAGGTATTTTGGGTGCCACAAAGGGTAGAGAGGAGGTACTGAATTCCATCCTGAGGTTTATGGAGGGTTCTTAGGAAATACAATGTTTATACTGAAACCTAACCTTCCTAGCATGTGAACAGCCATAAAAACAAAGAAATTCAAATTAGTAAATGAGGATATATGTCAAATATTAGCAAAACTTAATATCATCTTGGATTTATATCCAATTGTCATGAAATTGAGAGGATGCTAGGGGAAAGAAAACCATTTAACAGAAGAAAGCATTATCTAATGGTGCCAACCATTCCAGAGGAAATCAAAGCTGGTGGTTATCAAACTCAAGAAAAAATATGGAGCATAATCATTTTAAGTGAATTAAGAAGCTACAGAAAGCAAGAGACAAGGTCTAGGGCAAATCTAAGACATCACAGACCATTTTTTTGTTTTGTTTTGTTTTTCTTTTTCTTTTTTTCCTGTTTAAGGCAACTTCATTTCTTTTTGTTTCTTCTCATTGCTTCTCACAAATAAAGGACTGAGAAGGCTGTGGATTGCCACAACGTAAGTTCATTTTGGTAGTAGTGAAACCAATTGTATCATAGAGAGCAAGGTAAATATAGGAAGGTGTCCCAATATCATTAGTTTCACAAATATTTATTCACTGCATCTGCACCTTGTAACAACAATAGATATGATCTTAGAAGTGGAGACGCCTATCTTGGAAGGAGAGGAAGCCCCGCAAATTCTGATTCCGTCACCCCTCTCCCTACAGTACTATCACTGGATACCACTCCAGAACATGGCACCTGCATGGAAGGCATGTTTATCAGTATGTAATAACATGTAATAATTATATCATAATCATAAAGAGTCCTTTTACTTCCATCATCTTGTTTAGTACCCCAACAACCATGTGGAACTGGCGTCTTACCCCTATTTTGCAGATAAGGAAATGGAAGTGTCTGCACCAAAAGTGGGCCTAGGATCCAAATCCAGGTCTCCCTGATGCCAGGGCCCATGCTCCCCATCACTCAGTCAGCTTCCTTCTGCTTGTTCACTGAACAAAATAAAAACAGAACAACACCGCTTGGGCCATTTTCTTTCTTTTAAAATAACTTTATTGTAGAATTTAATACTGTTAGAGAAACAAAAATCTCCAAAGTGTCAGTCATTGACTGTTTACGTTCCACTTACTGTTCTGTTCCAATTGTTGTTGCTGAATATGCATATATGAATATGAATCTATTCAGCAACAACAATTGGAACAGAACAGTAAGTGGAACATAAACTTAAAATATGGTTTGCCTCGTTCTAATTAGGATATAATTTTCAGTGTCTGCCATTTCTACTCAATGTTACTCCAAAACCCAGCCCTGTGTTCTGACATGGTTCACACCACTTGTCATTTTAATGGCCATAAAATATTCCATTCTGGCCAATACTTTTTCCTTCCAAGTAATCATGAATAGTTTCCATGTACCCTTTTTCCCATATTCCCATTATTATTTGCCATTGAGATGTTTACAAATGATAAGAAATCCCAAAGTAACTACAACTTAAAATTTACTTTTCTTGTATATTGAATTCCCTGGGTATTTGATTTGATTAAAATTACAAAATTGCAAAAAATTAAAGTGAATAAGTTAGACAAGAATTACTTCAAAAATATATTACAGACAGCTTTTGAAATATTTCTGGAACAAAAAATAAACATTTCATGAAGATATGATCCTATGATCTGTATGGCTGTGTGTCCCCAATGTTCATATGTTGAAATCCTAATTCCCAAGCAGATGGTATTAGGAGGTAGGGCCTTTGGAAGGTGATGAGATCATGATAAAGGCAGCTTCATGAATGGGATTAGTCCCCTTTTAAAGAGACCACTGAGAGCTAGCTAGTCCCTTCTACAATGTGAGGATGCAGTGAGAAGGCACCATCTATGAATCAGGAAATGGGTCCTCACCAGACACCAAATCTGCCTTGATCTTGACCTTCCCAGCCTCTGGATCTGCAAGAAATACATTTCTGCTGTTTATAAACTATCCAGTTTATGGTATTTTGCTACAGAAGCCCAAACAGATTAAGACATATGATAGAAGAGTACACAGACTCACAGTAAAGTGGGTCATGAAGGCATTGTTACTGAAAGATAGTCAACCAGCAACACTAACAAAATCTGTTGGAGGAGAAAACAGATTCATGTTTTAATCCTTGGTTTCGAACTTTTCTTTTACAATGAGAAGTACCTGGGAGTAAGAATTAAAGCCGAAAAGTTTAAATAACTTTCTGCCAATTCAGATAGTGCGCTTTTCCCCTGGGTTGACAATGCCAGAAACATTTTAAAGCACCAATAAAACTTCACTGCACACAGCTGCAAGAATGGAAAGAAGTTAAGTCAGCTTTTTATCCCACATCTCTTACCTAATAAATTATTAAGAGCCAATAAAGAGCCAAAATGTAACTAAATGGATAGGGTAGAATAATGCTTCATAATGATTTTCTAAGAGGCTATAATGTTTTGTTTTTATAATCTAGGACCTGATTTATAGCCGCCCTATTGCTGCAAGAAAAGTAATGTACTTCACCAACATATTTTTCAGGTAGCTGCTATACAATGTTACTGAATAGCAGCAGTTATGTGTTGGTGCAGTTTCTCTCTCTCTCTTTTTTTTTGAGAATGATTATTTAAAGTTCTGCCGGAGGGCATTCAAGATGACTAAAGTCTACTATGCAGTCTATGTTCAGTGATCATTCTGAGGAGGCTGCAGGGGCCCTGACTATGTTGACTCCCTACACTGTGCTAATAAGCACTTAGCACATTTTGCAGATATCATCCCACTTACTCCCCACAACCACCTCAGAAGGAAAGTTCGATCAATCTGATTTTACAGACAAAGAAAGCAAGACAGAAAAAAGGTTAAGAAAGCTGTCCAAGAACACTCAGTTAGTGGCTAAGTTTCTAATCAAATCTATATCTTGATCCCTATGTTGAGATACACCCCATATGCCTATATATATGGGGTTTTGGTCAGTTCATCACAAATATCTCCCAGTTTCCATTGTTATGTGCAATAAAATGGAAAAATATATAAGCACCAAAATTTTGGGTGGGGTGGGGAGTAGAGAGGGAAGCAAGAAAAGTGTCCTGGTAGTGTTATAACCTATAAGAGAAGCAGTTGGAGTGGGGTTTAGATTACATTCCTCAAGAGGCTGGGTGCTGAATTTTGGAAGAGGTGGAGGACAAAATAGCTGGGAAAGCAGAAACGTGGGAGACAGAGTAGGTGAGGTGGCCAAAGTTGTGTGACATGGGATTTGATTCCTCTACCACAGGCCCTCTGATTTTCAGCAAAGAGATTACATTCACAAAGTGCTCTGGATGTTGGTATTTCTTGTTGAGAGCAGTGATGGAGCAGCCTCTGGACTCAGAAATCAAAGATGCAATGGAAATAGTGAGAGCATGCCTTCTGCTTTTCCCTAGAATAAGGGAGAAGGGAGTGGGACCAGTGATACCTGAATAGCACAAGGGTATCAGACACCAAGGGTTCCTTTCTTTGAGGATAACACAAGGTAAAACAAAAACAATGAAGGGATGTTTTTCTCAACAGCTAGCAAAATGCACGATAGACCTCTAGCAATTAAAAGTGTAGTATAAACAAAAAAATTGGTAATAGAATTTTATAACCTTATAATTTTCCAATCTGGGGGCAAATAAATAAATAAAGGAACTGGTGGTTTAAATGCACATACTTCTGGTTTCCAGACAGGGGCGTGGATCCTTACAAATACTTATTGGCTGTTTGTCATTTCTTCCTCTGTAGATTGACTCTTCATATCCTTTGCAAAGTTGCTATTAGGTCATTTGTCTTTTTTTACATTACTGTCTTGGAACTCATTATATATTTTTATTGTTAATCTTGTCTTTATGTTTTAAAAATCTTCCTATCACTTTTTTCAGCTTTAATTACTGTATCTATGGCTGCACAAAAGTTTTAGTTTGTGGTCAAATCTACAGATTTTTGCTGTTTGTCTTTTGGGTTTGGGTACTGTGGGGAAAATATTACTTAACTGTTGACAAATACTTTGGGAATATGTTTTGGTATAGCCTTTTGGGAGGGAAATTCAGCAGTATTTCTTTTTCAGATTGAAAATTCACTTTGTGAAATATGTTATTCTCTCTTTATCTGAATATTTCTGTAAAAGAAAACTATTTACCATGTGCAAATTCATATTTTCTGTTGCAGTTAAGTATAATAACTCTTGGTAGCTGAGGAGTATGTAATTAGTGATACTTTTGCTTCTGTAATTACCAGGGCATCTATTATAGGGAAGGCGGGATGAAAAATAGGAGTGGAAGCAGGTAAACTTTTTGAATTTGTCAAGCTACGTAGTTTCACTTTTTGAATTGATACCTTTTAATAACATAAAGGCTTCCTGAGCTTCTTGATAGCTTTGTACCTATCTAAATTGATCTATCTGTTTGTCACATTTTATTTCCAATTTAACTTCTTTTCATAGATCCTGCAACAATGTAGAGATAATACAGAGCTTACCTCACTGGATACATCCCACAGTAGTTGCTTCAAATGGAGAGAGGTCTCTGTCTTACAACTGTAAATATCCCGGCTTGTGTTCCAAAAGGCTGGGTTTTAACTACTCCTAATGCTGCAGGTATTACCTTGGACACCTTTTCCATTCACAAAATAGTGTGTCTTCCAATCATTTATGCTAATCTAATTCATGAAACTCATCAGTGCTCAAGCTGTTTCATCTGACTTCTTCCTGCATCATTTATTTTTATTTTTCTCCTCTTAAAAAAGTGATATTTTGCATTATGAGTTAATTTGAGTGCCTAATAATGTAAATACATTACTAAAACCCATAAGAAAAATTACAACAAAAATAAAACTTCCCAGATCTGAATGCCAAGGTAAATTTTGTCATCTGGTACTTTGTCTCTACCTAAATACATTTGTTTCTTTCCCATCTGTTTGGAAACTTATTTAAGCAAATTAACATATCTCCCAGAATTAATCTGGCTTGCATATCAAATGGCAAATATTTTTGCTTGAAGAAATCATACTTTATTATTTAGTATCCACCACACCCTCTATGCCATAACTATTGTTATTTGCATTAAACAGATTTTTAAAACTGCCACTGAAAAAGGTAAAACAACTTGCTTAAAGTCATGTGGTTCTTAAGCAATGGAGCTGGAATTATATTCCCCCAGAGGCTGGGTGAATGAGCTTGCCTCACTCCACACCCCTGCCCTTTCCACCCTTCCATTCACCCATGAAGATTAATATCATGTTATTATTTGACTCTGATTCCAGGATTAGAGTCCTCACTGTTCTCTCTGGAGAGAGAGTGAATCTCAGTAAGGCTTTAAAGGTTGAAACCCCAACAGTCACAAGACAATGGAGCCATCCATAAAAGCAGTTCCTTCTTCTTTCCAAGTCTTCTCTGTGCTTTCTCATTTTGGCCCCAAGGCACCTAAATTCTCTCCTCTAATCAGAAAACAGGAGGGTATAGAAAGAAGCCACTTAGAGGTAGAAGAGCCCATCGACAGCTCATAGAAGTCAATGTCCCCAGTGAGGACCACAGGCAGCATAGGGCAGAAAAAGGGAAAAGCACCTTGCTAGACATTACCAAACCAACAAGATGGTCCGGTTGCAAACAGAAGTCCATGGAAACAGCAGAGGTTTTGCAGTCAGATAGGCCTAGGTTTGAATTCAAGTGACACTGTTTACTATTATGTGACTTTGGGGACAACTTTTAGAGCCTTAATTCACCTGTGAAATGGAGTGACTGGAACCACTACACAGCACTCAGTAAGTGGCAGTGACCACTAGAAATACCAGTAGCAGCAGAAGTGCAGGCCTGAGCTCCTCTACTTTTATGTGAAGAAATAGATGATACTGAATGTAAAGTACCTGCAACAATGCATGGCTCATGGACACCCAATAAGTGTTAGTATTATTATTGCTATTAGTAATGGAGAAGATTACAACTGGTCTTGGCAAGACCCTTTTCAGATTTTTCATTTTGAAAAAGGGCAGAAAGAGTTTTGAGAGAGAGTAAAAGTATAGGATAAAGAGGGAGGATGGGGAAGAAGGAAAAAGACAGAGGCAAAAATGTATAACCTATAGAAAAGTTACCATTAATTTCTGTTCAAAGAATCTGATGAATATGCAGGCTAATAATTATGTCATCATTGGCATAAACTTCTAGCCAATGATTTCACCTTTGCTGTCTGAGCAACATACCATTGTGAGAGAAAAAAATATTGGCTTGCCTGGGACTGTGTTTAGCTATAAGAGTCACCGTGTCAGAACTTAGTGACCGAACAGAATGAGTAATACCAAAAATACGCCTTTGAAGTACCAAAAGTAGTCCTAATGATTATAAAATTGAGCAATCAGAAATTATTTGAGAAAAGCAATCAAGGGACAGAAAAGTACTTAAGGAACTTCTGCTATACAGGTATTACTGAAGAGAAATAAACATTAAGTTCAGATGGTCTTCAGCTTATAAAACAGGAGCTTCATTTCCCAAAGTCTATTTTGAGTCACTGTTTTGAACCTGAAACACATCGCCCCATCAAGAAAATAATGTTATGAATGATGATTTGCACTGGCCCAGGAAGCTCTCTGTGACTCGCTGTGGAGCTGAGCCCCACTAGGGGAGCTACGGTGGTGGTGTAACAGCTGTCAAAAGCTCTCCTGCTGTGGCGGGGGCTCACTAGGGCTTGAATCCTTGACCTGCTTCTTACTAGATGTAGAGTCCTGTGCAAGCAACCACATCTCTATAATCTTCAGTCTACTCTCTTGTCAAATGGCTGTGAAAATAGCACCAGTCTCATACGTCCGTGTGAGGAATAACAGAGACCACAGACATGAAGTGCTTCACACAACGTTCTCTCCTCCCTCTTCGTCAGCACTTGGTGAGCATTTACTAGATGTCAGTGATGCTAGTATTAGCAGCAGAAGTGCAGGCCTGGATCTCTGTCTTCCTTCTATGCAGCTTTTACTTGCCAGTGTGAAGTCAGAACTAAAGAAATGGCCATGAATGTGGTAAAATTGTATTCACCTCATAGGGAGAAAATGGTGGGGACCTTGTGTCAAAAGTAGCCCGAATTACAATGCTGGGAGGTGGGGAAGAGGCTGGTGGCAGGGCTGTTTTGTCTGGGGTCTCATGTAGACTGGGTGATTTGTGTAACATTTCTACATGCACAAAGTTAAAAAATCAAACAGGACAAAAGGCATGAGATGGAAAGAAAAATGGTTCCCCTCCCTTCCGACTACCCGTTGTTCATTCTTGTGTATCCTTCAGTGAATTACTTTATGCATACATTAGCCTAAATCGATTTCTATACCTTTTTCTTTCCCTATACCTGTGTTTAAACCTCTTACACTTTATTGATAAAGGATTGCACTAGATGGGATCTTTCTTACCCTTTTCCCCAATAAATACATCTTTGAGCTCTTCACATGTGCAATTATTGATCTGTCTCATTCTCTGTAATGATTCACAGGTTTTTCATTGTATGAATGTATTTTGATTTTTTAACCAGACTCCCGTCAGTGGACATTTAACTTTTTTCCTGGAATTTTGTAACAATGCTCTAATAAATGTCCTTGTAGACATAAATTGATGTATTTTGCAAGTTTATCAAGAGAGCAAATTTCTAGCAATGGGGCTGCTGAACTGAATGGTATGTTGGGTTTTGTTTTCTTCTGAGAATTCCTGCCAAATTTTCTTTTAGAAAAAGAATGCAGTGATTTGCACTCCTACCAACAGCATGAGAGTTCCTGCTTCCGTTTACCTTGGCCAACACTGAGAATCAGCAAACACTGAAAATGTTGCCATCAGATATGCAAAAAGCAGCATCTCATTGTTTTGGCATTCCTTTGATTACGAATGAGATAATCATAATATTTGTTTTTCATGTTAGTTTGGCATTTGTATTTATTTTTCTGTGAAGTTCCTGTTCATATTTTTTGTTTAGTTCTCAACTTTGAAGGGATTTGTTCTTTCTGTCAGTCAGTTAAATACATTGGTAATATATCAGATTGTTTTTAATACTAATTTGAAATGCTTCATTTTTAAATACCCAATGTTTACATGAATTTGCATTCACAAGGATGTTTATTCTTTCAATTGATCTATTTCTTTCTCAGCTCTAAGCCGTCTGGGTTACTATAGCTTCCTAATTTATTTTCATGCCTTGATAGGTTATCATTCTACTCTCCCTGTAATCCTCTGGCAATTTATATGGGTTTATTTTTCCAGATGAACTTGTCGAGTTCCAATAAGGATGCATTGATTTCTATTTATTTAGAGGTCAATTTAGGAAAAATTAACATCTTTATTTTATAATTTTCCTATTCAAGAATAAGGCACAAATTTATGTAAGTCTACTTTTATGTCATTTGGCAGATTTTTAATTTTTCAAAAATGTTTTGTATATTATGTAATATTGTTAATTTTTCCCTACATATTTTAATCATTTGATTATCATTAAAAGTATGCTCTTCCTTCATATTTTCTATTATTTATTTCTTTAAATTTAATTATGTAACCATTCATCTTACCATGTCCTGTCAACATTTTGATTTTTTTTTAGTTTGATTCTCTCAAGTTTTCTTGATATACAGTATTTTACATCCTCCTTTCTTTATTTCTTTCTTTGGTCTAAGTACATTTGCCAATAAGAAAATGCTAAGTAATAAAAATAGATGGCATTTGTTCATGATTCTAATGGGAGAACATTTAATGTTGTATGATATATGTTTATTTTTTAACATTAGTCCATCATCCATTCCTATTCTGGTAAAAGTTACTACTTCCTTTTTTAAAAGACTGAATTCTATCAAGTGCCTCTTTGGCATCTATTAAAATGATTAGGTGTTTTTATCCTTTAAAATAATTGACAAGGGAAAACAAAATTAATTATAATGAATAATCTGTAAGCTTTCATGCAAATGAGCTTGAAAGCCTCATTGAAATGGATGCTGTTCTAGGAACTATATGCTTCAAAATTTTGCACGTTTGAAAATATTCTGTCCTCTTTAGACATCAACAATTTGGCTGGGTATAACAACATGCTTGGGACCAAGAAAATTTATAAGTCCTGCAATTCATAACTTCTACATCTAATGTTTATCTTAGAGGAACATTTATATTTGTGCACGAGGAGACACCTAGGATGTACATTGCAGTTTTATTTGTCAAACTAACAAAACTAGAAACAATCTAAATATCTACACATAATGTAATAAAATACGTGTTAAAAAGAATAAAGAACATTGATAGGTATCAAGAAAGACAAATCTAAAAATTTTGTCAGGAAATAAAGAAAGTTGCAAAAGTATGCATACAGCACAATACATTAAAAATACACAAAATTTTACATGGATTTATAAGTAATTTCATATGAAAGTATAAAAATGAAAATGGAATTATATACAAACTAAACTTAGAGTCTAGTTGTGCAACTTGGGAGATTTTTAACTAATCTGTAATTTTGTAACTTTTTAAGTGGTAACAATCTACTCATTCATTATGTACGCCACACACACACACAAACACTCACACACACCCCTAGGAAAAAAAGTAGTGGGAAATGTGGCAACACACTGATAGTAGTAGTCATTTCTGAACGGTAGCAACAGAGGTTTGTGTTCCTTTTTTTATGTTTAAATTGAAAACTAATAATAATATGAAATTCTTGTGCCACTTTTTATTCATAATTTTTCTCCACTTTGTCTTATTGTCTTTTGGCTCTGATTGCTGCCTTGGAAAATTCTGATAGAAGCCTGATTTTTCCTCTTCTAGGGGATTTGGCTTTGTGTGTGAAAGATGCCTGAATAATTCATTCTCTGGCTTCAAAGCTTAACCAGAGAATATATGTCTTGGCATTGAAGTTTGTGTATCAAATTTTCCTAGCACGAACTTTACTCTTTTGATGTGTAAAATTAGTTACTTCAAGTTGTTTTTGTAATTTCTTTTTTTTAAATTTTTTTATTTTTACTATACTTTAAGTTCTAGGGTACATGTGCACAACATGCAGGTTTGTTACATATGTATACTTGTGCCATGTTGGTGTGCTGCACCCATCAACTCGTCAACTCATCAGCACCCATCAACTCGTCATTTACATCAGGTATAACTCCCAGTGCCATCCCTCCCACCTCCCCCCTCCCCATAATAGGCCCCGGTGTGTGATGTTCCCCTTCCAGTAATTTCTTTTTAATATTTTTTCTTTCTCATTTGTTCTATTTCCTATCCCAGATATACTGATTTTTCTTTGGCTGTATCATCTTTGAGTTTCGTACCTATTACCTTCTTATGTTTAACTCAGTATATTCTATGTTCACTGGTTATTTGAAGCCTTTCTTCTAAGTCATTTCAGGTTTTCTTCATGCCTATCTTCTCCTATCTATTTCTAATTATCTATCACTTTGGTAACAATATCATTTTGGCCCTCAATTCATATCTTTAGCTCTGGCATTTCCCTTTTTTATCTCATTCGATAGCCTTATCATTTTGTCTTTATTTTCCTTTTTTCATGTTCTTTTAAATTTCTTTATAGCGAAAAGCAATCATTGAGGTAAGATACTTCCATTTCCATAGGTCATTTTCTTCCAAAATAAATTCATCTCTCCTTAGTATTCTGTTCTCCTCTCTTTTGTTTTCCTTCTTGCTCCTTTACTCTTTATCCTAGTTTCCATGTTTTCTTTTCCTTGCTCATGGTTAACCTGAAGAGTTCTGTCAAGACAATATAATTGTTCCCCAGCTCTCCTCCATATTATCTGACACCTCTTCATCTTCTTGTATGTTCAGTCTGAGAGTTGAGAATTTCAGGTTCCCTCCAGGGCAAGTATAGCTGGCACTATAGGCAGCTATGGGTGGCAGAGACCTGCACGCTGCTCTCCTTTCTGTGCTACACCTCGGTGCACGTTGTCTCATTCCCCTTATGACAAGGGGTGTTAGTCTCATTATCCCAATTTGGGGTAAAGCCAAGGAAACTTCATTCAGAAAGACTAAGGTGCCTATTCCCTCTGTTTCACCTTCCTCTAGCCAGCAGTGGATCCCACTCTCCTCCTCACAGACAGAGGCCAAAGATGTGCATTCTGCCACATTAACATCCTACTATGGACTAACAACCGAACCCTCCATGTACCTCTTCCTGTAGGCTCTTACCTCCATCATTTACTTTACTGTATCCTTTGTCCTCCACTCAGCTAAATCACCAATTATTGTTGAGCATAATTTGCTCTGGGTAATTATAGTCACGCCTTATTTCCTCTCAGCTTCCACCTGGTCAGTTTTATAAAGGTCAGCCTGGATGTTTTTTTGTCCTCTGATTAGACACTGAGGGCATAGGGGGAGCTTTCCAAATCTTTCCCCAGGGCTGCCTGATACGCAACAGATTGCTTCTCTCTAAATTGAGGAGGAATGGGAGACTTCTTAGGATTTTGTCTACTCACATTATCCTGCCCCCTCCCCTACCTCAGGGGAGCAGAAAATAAGGGATTGGAATTAGGAGTCATGGAGGTTCCTGGAGTCTTATACTTCTTTCTCTGGCTGCTACATAGCACGGGGCTGTACTGCTGCCATTATTTGATGGCTGCCAGCATACTTTTTAAAGGGTTTTAAATTTATTCTCTCTTTGAGCATGTCGTTGGGTTTTGGGATAGGGAAATTTTGTGATTTGGCTTCACTTCATCATCTTATCCTGGAAGTGGATTTCAGTTAAGGACTGTCCTCCCAGAAGCAGCTCTAAGTAAGTTTTTCTCTTCAATAGTTAAAACATCAGAGTATCAATTCAATCTGAGAGAAAAGAGAAAAGACTTCACACACACACACACACACACACGTTCTGATGTAACAAGTCGACTAACATGCATGGATGTGTGTGCACGCTTGGGTAAGTAAATGGGAAAGCCAAATAGAAAACTGGCCACATTCAACTGGGTATGCTTTAATTGTTTATTTTTAAAAATGCCAAGATAACATCTGCGGATTTACAGGAGGACCAACATCAACAATACTCTCAATGGCTCAATTGTGAAAAAGGAGTCAAAATCGTCCATTTCATGCTTTTGGTATTGACTGTCATTCCAATTTCATTAGAAATGCCAAGGTCTACGTACTTTAACCCAGTCACACTTAATGGTAAATATTATCACCTCGACAACCTCAAAAGCACATTGTAAAACAGGATGCTTCAGAAAATACTAGCAGGAAACAAAAAATAGTCAATAATTCTTTCCAGATTTCCTAGGAGTTCTAGTAAATATTTTTCTTAGTGAAGGGAATTATTAAAAAGCAATTTTGTGTGTGTGTCCCTCAGAATGAACAGAAATGCTTCTATTTCATTGTGTCATGCTGAGTTGAAATGATCTGTATTACTTCATGTGCCAATAGCAAGGTAATATAGCAATGAAAACTTCCCTGAAATCATGTGACAAACTTAGCCTGATATTTTTTAAAGGCTCTAAAAACATTGTTTTGAGCAATTAATACGCTTGGGTCCCAAGGTCAAACCATAACAGCCTTATGAACAAATTACTGAAACTAGCAAAATCTGAAGAACATACATCATATTCTACAGAGAAACAGAGACCTGGCATTCACATAGCTGCCTTTACTAATTAACATCCAGTACACATTTTGAACTCAATATGTAGCATTTTACTTTGTTCTAGACAAAACTAACACTTTTTTCTAGAAACTGATTACGCAGTGATATTCATCCTGCTGAGGGACAGAAGCAGAGTTCTATCCTAGGCACAGGCAGGTGACTCAGGACATGTGACTATGGTCTCCACCTTTACTTTTAGCTGTCCTTAAAATAAAAGGTGGGGATGAATTCTATATGCAACCTCTTTTCTTAAGTACAGAAGCATCAGACTCCATTCCAAAGTAGAATCAAAACAAGAGCAATGGCAACAAAAATATCCAATTTGTAATCTTAGAAATCTAGTAAAAAACTAATTACTGTGTGAAAGTATGTGCATGTGCGTGTTTCATTCCCTATGCCAGGGTCTTTTATCATAGAATGCATAAAAATTCTATTACCTTGTCAATTACAGGCGCACACACACACATACCACACACACACACACACACACACACACACACACACGCACACACACACACAGTGATGAGAACAAAAAGCTAACCAGATACACATTCCTATTTCTTTACTCCTTTAGACTCTTTTAAGAGCTGTTATACTAATATACACTCGCTATTGTCCTACTATCAAAAATCATATTCAGCAAAGCCTCAGCCCAAATCCCCAACTCATATATACAAAATTCCGACCCTGACTTTCAAACACTGTCAGTAGTAGCTCCATCCAACCCTAAGCACATTGCCCCCATGCAACAGTGCATGTACAACACTCCTGTAACACATAAGGCCCCATGCTCTTTCCTTAGATCTTATCTTCAGTAGTGAACATTGTCTAGATGCCTCCCAGCACCCATTACACTCCTCTCCCACTGAGTATCAGCCATGAATCTTGAGTTAGACTGACCTTTCTTCTAGTCCCAGCGATGCTGATAGGCTTAAGTTGATCAGAATGGTACCATCTCCTTTACCAAAATTACTAATAGCCCAAAGATAAGTCAGTAAGTTTATGGTATTATCTTGGCCATAATGATTAATTCAGGTATAGACATATGACTTAAAATTGTTCCAACTGAAATTAAACCCTCTTTACTCACTGGTTGAAGAACAAGAAGTTTTCTGTCCCCTTGGGTGTTAACAGAAACATGTATAACCCAAGTATATTGTTAACTTACAGAGGAAGGCAGATGGAAGGAATTATAGACAGAAAGCATCACAAACTTTAAAATACTGTAAGCCACTGGATCAAATCACCTCCAAAGCCTGTCTACGTCTAGAATTTTCAGTTTCATCAGCCAATAGATGTCTTTTTTGTTTTGAACATTCTGAATTGAGTTTCTGTTAGGTGCAACACAAAGCACTTGACTGAAACATCTTCCTCCTGCTTCCCAACTATATTAGAATAAAGTTTTAGTTACTGTAATAAAGATCTGTGTCTGCTTCATGGTGTTGAGAGCAAGGTTCTTTCCATCTTGATGCCCTGTCACACCCAGGATGTGTTGTCATCTGTATGGTTGAAGGTGGTTCATCACCAAACCCTTGTTCTTGGTTAAAGGATGAGAGAAAGGAAAAACAGAAAGGAAAGGACATACCCTTTTCTTTTAAGAGAACAATTCAGAAGTAGCATATATCACTTGTAGTCATATTCTATTGACCAGAGGATGGTTATATGGCCATATTTAGCTAAATAGGAGTCTGAGATATGTTGCTTTTATCTAGGTATCCAAATGTAGAGCAAAAAAGTTTTTCCACTACAGGAGAAGGAAAGCATAGATACTGGAGGAAACCTAGCAGCTTATGTACCTTGAGCTTTACACAGATTGTTTGATTTGGGTGCAATAATCTATCTTCCATGATCTACCAAGTCATTTCCATGTGTTCTTCTAAACCTATTTAATATCCACCCCAATTTAGCAGAATCCCATCTGCTGAGTTCTACATGAAAATAATTCCATATTGTGTGTATGTTTGTGTGCATACCAGCTGAAGTTCAAACTCTGGCTAATTTCAATATTCTGTGACTCATTTTAATCTTTGATAGGACAAAACTGGAATTTGTCCAAACTGTTTTCACTTGATGACATTAAAGATTAAAAAAAAATAGTAGCATAACAAGTATGAGCAATTATTCTTTAAGATCAGCTAATGAGGAGATACTTTGGTTTTTTAACAATTTCAAAATAACTAGATTAATGTTAAATACTAATGTGGGCAATGGCAACACTAGCCAGAATTCTGAACTTTTTTAATACATAAAGTCTATCTGGGCCGGGTGCAGTGGCTCACGCCTGTAATCCTAACACTGCAGGAGGCCAAGGCAGGAGGATCACTTAAGCCCAGGAGTTCGAGACCAGCCTGGGCAACATAGTGAGACCCCATCTCTATTTATAAAAGTAAAAATAAAAAATTAAAAATCAAAATATCTATCTGTATTATTTGCTAGTGTTCATCTACATATTTATTGTGGACAAGTTCCCAGTACCAAGGAAGTTGCACTCACCTGTAGAGTTTTAAAACAAACATCTCATTAAGATGTTCATTAAAAGATAAGGGGCAAACCTTGACTGTGGATGTGAAGATAGACAGGATAAAATCACTGCCTTTGATATCTGGTACATATGTAGCACATTGGTAAATAAAACCACTGACATTGATATCTGGTACATATGTAGCACATTGGTATCTAGACTGACAGATTTAGATGTATATACATGTAATTGTTGCTGATTAATGTCACAGAAGATGAATTTTAGACATTTTCTCATCTCGATGCCCCAGTAAAACCTCTCCTCAGGAAAGTAATATGTTTTGGGGATGAGGAAATGGCCAGAATTGGGCTTTATATTAAATATGATAATTGGAATAATCTACATTATCCAAAAATTACGCATTAATCACCAACTATGTCCTAAGTACCATGAGAGGTACTAGGGCAGATAAAAAAGAATGAGATAAAGTCTCTGCCCCGACGATACACAATCACATGTCCCATAAAGACGTTTTGGTCAACTATGAACCAAATATACAGCGGTGGTCCCATAAGATTATAATACTATGTTTTTAACTATACCATTTCCATATTTAGATACACAAATACGTATCAGTATTTTATGACTGCCTACAGTATTCAATATAGTAACATGCTATACAGGTTTGTGGCCTATGAGCAATAGGCTATGTCATATAGCCTAGGTATGTAGCAAACTATACCATCTAGGTTTGGGTAAGTATACTCTATGATGTTCACATGACAACAAAATTGCCTAATGACCAATTTCTCAGAACACAGCCCCATACTTAATGCATGACTGCATTTAGTCTTGTGTTATAAGCTATGAATCAATATAGCACTGTTCATATCATTTTTTGTTGTTATTTAAAACCTTCAGTGACTCCACTGCCTGCAGGAAAATAACCCCACTTCTTTGCAAGAATATAGGACTTTAATAATATATTGGCTCTTATTTACTTACACTTTACTGTAACACTCTATACCCTTTTACATCAATATTTGTAGTTGCATGAACATTCTATGCTGTCTCGCATCTTCGTAGCTTTGCATAAACTCCTACCTCACTCTGGAATTATTCATCTCCTCCTGGTCTAATGAACTCATTCTTCAAAATTCAACTCAGATTTCACCTCTATTGTGAAGACAGTTTACCACAACCTCTGTGAACAGTAGAGGTACTCCTTCCAATTTTCTCCAAAGAAATTATTCCCTGGTTGCGTTCATCATGTTATTTCCACCTGTTAATTTACTGATCTCTTTCACCAACTAGACTGTGGGTCCCTGAAGGCAGTGATTTTATCCTGTCTATCTTCATATCCACAGTGCCTAAAATAGTGCCTCACACAAAGCAGGGGTTCAATAAAAGTGTGTTGAGTTAATCAATAAAAGATCAGGTATGTTAAGGTTATATATGAACTCAATGAAAATTATTATAATCTATGAATAACTTATTCAAATTCCAAATGGATCACTTGAATTTTCAGAACTTTTCCTTCCATCATTGTTGGAATTAATATAAGCTCTTTGCTTCCACAGATGATTCCTTTGGAAGATTTATTATTTATTGTCTATGAAGCAGTTTGAGCTTCTTATTCTACGTAACAAACCATTGCTAAATGCAAAACAAATCTTCATCATCACCACTGTACACCATTTTTGAGCAACTTCTATAAGCACAGAGAGTATGGGATAATAACATGGGAAAAATTCCCTTGTCCAACAGCGATCTTGGTTTCCCTAATTCCAGTGGGTTACATGTACTGTAAATGCAACCTATGCCATTTAAAAATCAGCTTTGAAAAGAGTCAAAGTGGGGAACCAGTGGATTCTGATTCAGAAAAGGCACTGCAATATCTAGCAGTCTTCTATTCTGCTATAGAGAGAGCTTTCTCTTTAGTTATTCAAAAGTCCATTGAGCAATCAGAAACCAGAACCTACTATTTAGTAAAAAGAATACTCCAGGGATGCTTCTCAGCATAGTCAAAGAGGTGGCTACCTACATGGCAGGACATTGGCGATATACCAAAACATCGGAATGCTACTAAATATCTGCCCTTGTGACCGGACTCAGGTTCTGAAAGTCCCATTATTAGAATTACTTCTTTGGTTTAAAGCATTATATTTACTCGTTCCTTATAAAGAAGTAGAGGTACCAGAGTCATATTAAAGATAAAATTCTGCTGGTTTCATTATTTTTGGCTAGTGTCATCCTTGTTAACACTATCGAGGAATAGTGTTTATAGTATTTGAAAGGCTAAAATCCAACTTGTCTTCATAGCATAAGAAATGTTGACCCAGTGATGTCAACATTTTAAAAGCCTTTTAGTCAAATAGAAGTTTAGTTAGCAATACTGACATTGGTCCTTTATAATATCACTTGAGGGGCTTAATGGATTTTGTTTTGTGATTTTAGCGGATATAGATTCATAAAAAAGTTATCCATTTTCACAGAAAGAGCAGAGTCATGATTCTTAGCGTCCTCTTATCTTAGGTGAATGGATATAACACTCCTTATTCCAGAGATAGACTGTACTATGTTTTTGAAGCAATTGATGTGTCTGAATTTTTCTAAAAATGTGTTAATTCACTTATCTCCAACGAGGTCAAGCGAATTATCACTCGGCTACACAAACAAGTACAGAATTATTCTAAGATTTGGAGGTATATGCCTCAGAGTTCAAATGTAGCTCACTACTGACTAACTGCATGAATTTGGGCAAGTTACATCAGTTTGTAACTTAATACAAGTTATATCAACTTGTATATTAATTTCCTGTTGCTACTGTGACGGTAACAAATTATCACAAATTTAGTGGCTTAAACGACACCAATTTATTACCTTACAGTTATGGAATTCAAAAGTCCTAAAATCAAGGGGTTAGCAGCATGGGTTCTTTAGGAGGCTCTAAGAGAAAAGGTAGCTGCCTACATTCCTTGGCTTGTGCCCCATTCTCCATCTTCAAAGTCAGCATCATAACATCTCCCAATCAATCTCTCTCTCTTTCTGATTAGGATCTTTGCTTCCCTGGTCACATCCTCTTCCCTGACTCTGATCTTCCTGCCTCCCTCATCTAAGGACTCTTGCGATTACACTGGGCCCACCTGGATAATCTCGACATTTTAATATTCTTAGCTTAACCACTTCTGCAAAATCTCTTTTGCCATACAATGTAACATATTCACAGGTTTCAGGGATTAGGATATGGATGTCATTTCGTGACAGCAGGGATGGGGGTGAGGAGACATTATTCTGTTTACCACAGTGTTGAAGTTAATAAATTTACAGATAAAAATTTATTTCAAATATTGGTGACTTAAAAAGTGACTCAAACAATTAAAATGATATAGGATTCTTAGCACCCCCATAACAGTGAGTGATTTGCTAAGGTCTCTTGAAAAACTATTGCCAGATTTTTCAAGCAATTGTGTCTGAATTTTTCTAATAATGTATTAATTCATTTCTCTCCAATTAGGTCAAGTAAATTATGACTTGGTTGCACAAACAAGTGTAGTATTATTTTAAACATGTGATTTGCTTCATGCAAGTTAGGGTATTACCTCATGATTTGAGATGAAAGAAAAGGATTTACAATTCTTTAAAAGGACATTCAGAAAAGAGGCCAAGATAGTACACTTAGTCTGAATAAAAACAAAATACCTTATAGAATGAGAACAAACAGGCAAGCCATACTCATCAAATTCCACTCATCATCATAACCATGTAGGAGGGAATTCTGCTTCTTAAGAAGTAGAAAACTTCCGGAGAACATCACTCTCCTTTTAACATTGAGACAAATGTGGATAATCTACAAAATCGTCAATTTCTTAGGGCCATCAGAGAATTGAGGTAATAAGGCAACCAAGAGAACTGAATTTCAAAGTCAAAGTCCTCCCTGGAGAGATGGGACACATGAACTCTTTCACCTTTGATAGAGCATGGAAGAGACAGCCACCATAACAGAATAAATCAAATTTAAATGTGGGCTAATGCACAATTTTAGAATAACTGGGTACCCCAGACACATGGGGAGTTCACATTCTTCTCCATGGACTCCCACTGGGTGCTCACAAGAAATATTTGGAAAAGGGCAGGAGAGCAGAGAGTGTCCCTTGGTGGCACAGGCATTCAGGTCGTGACCAGCTGCCAGTTGAGGCAAACATAAAATACCGCCCACTGGCCGGGCGCGGTGGCTCACGCCTGTAATCCCAGAACTTTGGGAGGCCGAGGTGGGCGAATCACAAGGTCAGGAGATCGAGACCATCCTGGCTAACATGGTGAAACCCCGTCTCTGCTAAAAATACAAAAAACTAGCCAGGCGTGGTGGCGGGCGCCTGTAGTCCCAGCTACTCGGGAGGCTGAGACAGGAGAATGCCGTGAACCTGGGAGGTGGAGCTTGCAGTGAGCCGAGATCGCGCCACTGCACTCCAGCCTGGGCAAGGAGCAAGACTCTATCTCAAAAAAAAAAAAAAAAAACACCCACTTTCACAGACTCTTCTCTCCTAGGAAAAAAAGTTATAAGTCACTGGGCTGGGGTTGGCTGGGAGAGAGGATTCCATACTTTTCAAGAGCTTCCAGAGAGACAAGGCAGTTTGATAGACAAGGGGGTAGAGGGGCTGGAACACTGAAAAAGACCTCCCTTTAAGATCCAGACACACAGAACTCACCTAAAACTAAAGCTAGATGGGGAGAATTCCTATCTCCACCCCCACAAGCCTTGTACAAAGTAATAAGCAAAATTAATTTACTGGTGAAAGATGGGCAAGGAAAGAGAACCCCTCCATGGCACAGATATACAGAGCCTGCTGGAAGCTGAGAGTGAGGCAGGAAAATTGAGATAAGCCTTTTGGCATTATATGACCACAGAGGCAGAAGGTAACAGTAACCCATTGTGAGAGGAATTTGAAGCCTGTGAGGCAATGAAGGCAACTTTAGAAACAAAACCCCAGCCTAGTTCAACCAGACACTGACTCAAACCCCCACACTAACAGCCTTACATAAGATTAGGGTATGCTCATTTCTGGGCATAAATGCTATTTGCCTCTTTCTCTATTATTCTTTGATATTTGGCATTTATTCAAAACTAAAAGGAAACACAAAAATACATCTTTTTTGTTGTTGTTGTTTTTGTTTTTGTTTTGAGTCACAGTCTCACTCTGTCACCCAGGCTGGAGTGCAGTGGCGTGATCTCAACTCACTGCAAGCTCTGCCTCCCAGGTTCACACCATGCTCCTGCCTCAGCCTCCTGAGTAGCCGGGACTACAGGCACCCGCCACCATGCCTGGCTAATTTTTTATATTTTTAGTGGAGACGGGGTTTCACCGTGTTCGCCAGGATGGTCTCGATCTCCTGACCTCGTGATCCGCCTGCCTCAGCCTCCCAAAGTGCTGGGATTACAGGCGTGAGCCACCACGCCCGGCCAAAAATACATCTTAAAATAATTCTTTAAACATAGAACATTGTCAAGAGATAAAGTAATCAGTAGAATCAGACTCAGATATGACACAGATGTCAGAAATATCATACAGAGAGATTAAAATAACTATGATTAATACAATAAAAGATCTAGTAGAAAATATAAAAGATTAACAAAGGAAATTTCATCAGAGGGGTGAAAATTTTTTTAAATATTCTAATGTAAATGCTAGAAATAAAAAAAGTAAAAAAAAAAAAAAAAGTCCTTCAAAAAGCTCATCAGCTTACTGGACACAACTGAGGAAAGAATCAGTGAAAAGATAAATAACTAGAAATTGTCCAAGCTGAACACATATAGAAAAAGAATGGGGGAGGAAAAAACAAAACACAGCATCCAAGCTCTCTGGGACAACATCAAACAGGCAACATACATGTAATTAGAATCTCAGAAATACAAGGTAGAGCAAAAATAAGGCCGAAAAATATTTTAAATGATAATGGCTGAGAACTTTCCAAAATTAATCAAGACAAAAAATCACAGATTCAAGAACCCTAGGAGACTCCAAGCAGGTAAAATAAGTTTTTTTTAAACCAACATATCTAGATACACCATAGTCAGTCTACTGAGAACTAAAGATATAGACAAAATCTTCAAGACAAGGAAAAAGAATTATTACAGACAGGGGAGGAAAGATAAGAACTACAGCAGCCTTCTTACCAGAAATTATGCAAGCCAGAAGACAACAGAATAGCATATTTAGCATATTGAAAGAAAAAATAGTTAACTGTCAATACAAAATTCTATACTCAGCAAAAACATATCTCAAAAATAATGGCATAATAAAGCCATCATTTCAGACAAACCATAGCAAGTAGAATCATTATCAGCAGCTAGGCGATGAGAGAAAAGTTATAGATAGTTCTTCAGGAAGAAGATAAATTACAAAATTTCAGATATATGCAACTACAGATAACTGGTTGAAGGAACAATAGCAAGACTGTATTCTTAACAAAAGCACCAAAGATATGAGGGAGGAATGTAAGTATACTCTTACAAGATTATAACAGTATACATGAGAGATATATTATTAGAAGATGGACTATGATAAGCTAAAGTCTTCTGTATTTAGAGAAAATTCCACCATTTTCAGTTCTTCCTATACTGTTCCATGTAAAAACCTGTGTTCATGGGTAACACAGGAAAAAAGTATCCCAGTCAAATACGTTTGGGGTCAAACAGAATTCATCACACTTCTCAGACACATTAATATGTCTTTCCACCTTGTGAATTACTCCCCAAGTGTATTTCAGTATGGAAATATCTCATCTCAGTTGTGTTCCAGTTAATGTGATGGAGGAAATTGTGAACACTGTGTACACCTGAAGGTTTTGAAGCAACTGGGAGAGTTATTAATGTTAAATAAAATCTGTATAAAATGAGCTAATTTTTCTCTTTGGCTCTATTTACTTATTAGTAAAAACCAAGTCATAAAAATGTAATTAAAACCTAGATAAAAAGAGCTGTGACTTTTTCAGAGGAAGGGGCTGGAACACTGCTATTCAAACTGTGATCTGTGGTCCAGCAGCAACAGCATCACCTGGAGCTTGCCTGACACGCAGAATTTCAGGTTAAGCCAAAGACTTCCTGAATCCTAATCTATACTGTACCAGAAAAATACATGACACTAGGCTACAACAGAGTGATATCACTTTCTTTGTGTCATTAAACACTGGGGGGATGTGATTTTCATTTATAGTGTATCTGATCTGAGCTGTCAGAGTATCTGAATTTCCATTAACTTGAATGACTATTAGAAAACAACCTTTAATCCAAATTTTGGCCATTAATACGCATTATTCACAATTAATATTTTGATGTGATTTTACATGAAATAACATTTGGAATTTAGTAATATATTTAGAATTTATATATTTAGCACTTAAGATTTTCTTTAGTTACCATTTGCAATATTCAAGCAGCCACAGCAAAGGAAGCTTCTGGGATTGCTCAGGAATTTTACTACTGAGGAATTGTCACAGGTTTTGTCTTCCCGATCTCTGACTATCGCCTAAACCAAAATCTCACTTGCTAAAATGGCAACTAATTTTAATTGTAAACAAATACTTTTCTTTAATCAGAATGATGTCACAATCTTACCAAGCCAGAGCCAGGCCAGGTACCAGTCTTTTGCCTGTCTAAAGGTAACAATAAAATGTAAATACCTCTCTAGAAGAGACGACTTATACAAAGAAGAGAAACAGAGAATTTACAGGTAACATTTAATTTTCTCAGCTTTCACTAAAAAAAAAAAAAAAAAAAAAAAAAAGCCCACGCAACAATCCACCATCCTCTTGGTGAAACTGATTTTAAAAAGTCATTTGCCATTTGCACTGGGATAAGCACACAGGCCATGCAGAAAACAGCTCTCTATCTAAATGAAATCAAACAGACAGGATGCCTCCTATTCTTATTTGACTAAACACAGCTAGAAAGTGTACACCTGTAATCAGAGTCCCTGGAGCTGTGATTAGACAGGGAGAGTTGGTTCCATACACAACACCAAGCTGCTTATGACTTGCTCTGACTCTCACGGAGGTCACAATTGAACAAATGCCTTTACAAGCTAAGAACTCAATCCAGATGTGAAAAGTTTCCACACGTTTAAGTAAGTTTTCATCCTTCAGGAGGGGAACTAGTATCTCGGGGAATGAATGACCTACTTCCCTCAAAAGCCAAGTCTCCACAGTCAAAGCAAAGAATTAGGGCAACTATCCAGATAATTCAGGCCACCCAAATCTACTCTGGCCTGAATTATTCAAGTTAAATACAACCTTCTTTGCAGGTTCTTGTCTCCCATATAATTCATAAAGGTGTTAGATTCCCCCAGAATTTTCTTACCTGGGAAATCTGCATCATTTACTGCCTCAGAGAAGCCAAGAGGTAAAAGTATTAATGTGACCCACTTCTATCTGTCATCCGGCTCCTTCTGCCTGGATACATTACACTTTGCTTTTCATTCTAAACAGCACTTTCCTTTCCTGAGCTGCGCTACCTATGACCCGAGGAAAAACAGCAGCAAATAGCAAATGAGGCAGTATGCAGGTGGGTGGTTTAGGCCTCTCAACTTGAAGACTCAGAAACCTGAGGCCACAGTATCCTATACTTAATTGTATAAATGTGATTTAGGGTTTTATTTATTTATTTATGTTTAAACTTTTAATTTTAGAACAGGTTTGGTTTATAGAAAAGTTGTGGAAATTGTATAAAGCATTCCCACATGCTGTACATCAGTTTCCTCTCTTGTTAATATCTTACATGGTCTGTTTGTTATAATTAATAGATCAGTAGTGATATATTATTATGAACCAAAGTCTATACTTTATTCATATTTCCTCAGTTTTTACCTAATGTTCTTTCTGTCTTCCAGGATCCCATCCAGGACACCCCATTACATTTAATTGTCATGTCTCCTTAGGCTTCTCTTGGCTATGACAGTTTCTCCAACTGTCCTTGTTTTTTATAAGCTTAACAGTTTTGAGAAGTACTGGTCAGGTATATTGTAGAATGTCCCTCAGTTAGGATTTGTATTGTGTTTCCTTCCTCATTATTAGACTGGGGATATACATATGGGGGATGAGTACCATAGAGGACAGTGCCATTCTCACCATATGGTGACACTGACATGACATCGCCGGTGATGTTAACCTTGGTCACCTGAGGTAGTGTTCTCCTGGTGCTTTCACTGCAAAACTACTGATAGAAACCCTTAATGCCACAGTGATTGTAAATCTATATTCACATTTGTATCTAACAGTATTTTTAAAATGTATTTTTAAAACTTGTCTCATAATTTACTTTAAATAGAATTATAGAATACTCACCCATTTGGTGAATCCTAGAGTCCGAAGAAGTCACTGAGGACATGAAAGATTGTTCACATCCTGGGTTCACAAAGTATGTTGATAAATGGTTGCTATGGGTGATGGTCATCAGAATTACTACAAAAAGCAATGAAAAACTAGAAAGCCAGCCTCTGGCAAAACTGCATGGGAAGTGAATTTTGTATTCCAAAGGAATACAAAATGCTTTAGTGGTCCTGATCATGAGGAAAGGTGAATTGGTCCAGTGACTAGTATTTTGGCATGAATTAGCCTGTTTAGTTTAGTGCTTAATGTTGAACTGAAAGCTATTATGGTATTTAAGTTAAAGTGAGAATTTTGCAGATGGTGACTTTCACAGTGACCTACCCTCTTCCCCAAGCAGGTCACAGATCTTAAGTAACGTCTTCACAAAGAGAAGGCAAAGGAATGATTCACATGGGGTGATATTCAAACACACTAAACACATTCCTGTCTTGAGGACTCTGCATTTCTTCCAGCTACCTGGAATACTCTTCACCAAAGTGTTGGTGTGGCTCAATGCTTTTCTTCATTCAGGTCTCTATTCAAAAGTTCCTTCCACAGGGAGGCCTTCTTTGATCACTCCATCTAAAATCGCATCCCCAAATCCTAGTTTCTATCTCCTTATTCTGGTTGTTTTGATACTTTTCACAATCTGACATTGTTTATTATACTCTTCCATCCCCACTAGAATGTGAACTCCATAATAGGGACCTTTCCTTCTTCACTGCTCTACCATTGAATTTCAAAACAGTTTCTGACAGAGAATTCAGGTTCACAGGCTTAACAAGGGAAGAGAGAGCTGTGACCAGTCCGGAGCACCTGAGAACCTAACTATGTCTGGCCAGGTCTCTGCCCCTGAATATTCCGATTGGGAATGAACCACTGACATGGCAGCCCATTTGCCCCCCTCCAAGGCCCTTATTTGTATCAAAGAATTAAACATTAGGAGCATATAACAGCTTAAAACTAAAATCTCTGATGCTCAAATTAATAATTACACACATAAAACAAATCTTTTCCTGAAAGGCTTGTATAGTGTCATAAATCTTGATTGTTCCACAGAAGTTTGACCTAAAAATATTGTCAAAAAAGTTTCTTTCATGAAAGTCTTTATTATCCATCAGCTAGATTTCCCAGATAACCTCTGATTTTTACAATTAAAGAAAATATTATAAATTTTACATTATTAGGTTATTTCCCAAATTACATTAATGAAGTTCCAAAAAGGGAAGAGCACAAACCGAAGGTAAAGAAAGACTGCCTTTCATTTTGTTTACTGAATTCAATCCTATTTGAACAACTTTCACAAAATTGGGACCAAAGGATGTCTCTTATGAATGATATGAATTGCAAACATAAATAATCATATGGCTGGGCGCAGTGGCTCATGCCTGTAATCCCCACACTTTGGGAGGCTGAGGTGGGTGGATCATGAGGTCAAGAGATAGAGATCATCCTGGCCAAATGGTGAAACTCTGCCTCTACTAAAAATACAAAAATGAGCTGGGCATGGTGGTGCACACCTGTAGTCCCAGCTACTTGGGAGGTTGAGACAGAAGAATCACTTGATCCTGGGAGGTGGAGGTTATGAGCTGATTTGCGCCACTGCACTCCAGCCTGGCAACAGGGCGAGACTCTTTCTCAAAAAAAAAAAAAAAAAAAAAAAACTACAACAAACTATTATTATTATTACATATGTTTGACTTAATATAATTGTGAATGAAATCCCATTAAATTATATTTCTTTTGCTTCTCATTGTCATACATCTTCTCAATTTTGATGTGCAGAAATATCATTGGTTTATTTTATTTTATTTTTAACAATTTGACTATAATCCAGCAGAAAAAAACAAACATAAATTAGAATATATTTTCATGTTTTACCTTTCAAAGCTACATTTTTTTAACTTATATTTTAAGGTCTGAAGTACATATGCAGGTTTGTTACATAGGTAAACTTGTGTCATGAGGGTTTATCATAAAGATTATTTCATCATGCAGGTATTAAACCTAGTACCCATTAGTTATTTTTCCTGATCTCTCTCTCCTCCCACCCTCCACCTTCAGGTAAGCCCCAGTGTCTGTTGTTCCCCTCCACGTGTCCATGTATTCTCATCATTTAGCTCTTACTTATAAGTGAGAACATGTAGTATTTGGTTTTCTGTTCCTGCATCAGTTTTCTAAGGATAACAGCCTCCAGCTCCATCCATGTTCCTATAAAGGACAGGATCTCATTCTTTATTTATGGCTGCATAGTATTCCATGGTGTACATGTACCACATTTTCTTTATCCAGTCTACCATAATGAGCCATTAGGTTGGTACCTTGTCTTTGCTATTGCAAATAGTAAAGCAACATTTTTTTAATGGAATTTTAAATCTCAGATTTGGCTGAGGCCCCAAAAGGTTGAGGACAAAAGAGTAGACTAGAACTTCCATATTCCAAAGGAAATGGGAAAACCAATTTTGTAACCCTTTACCCCTAACTCATTCAATGTGATAAAAGTGTTAAAGTTGGAGAGGCTGAGAGAATGAAAGAAATTGAAAGGTATTTTTCAATGAAGGAAGGTGTCAGTATGACTTTCAAGTCAAATTAGAGGGCTTTCTAGGAAGCACTGTGGGTGGTGACAGTGAGGTGGCATGTGGCTGCAGAGTAAAGAGCTGAATTTGGAAAGTATATGCATTCTACCTACGATAGCCAAAGGAAAGTTGACCCGGGGTCAAATTAGATGCAATTCTATAGGTCAGTCTAGAACTGCTAGAATACTTCAGCAAAATGAGGCAGGATATGAAAATCCACTAGAGATGCAAAGGAACTGCAGAGGAAAGCTCTTTAGGAATGGGTGTAATCCACAAAGAATCCATAATGCCCCATAAAAGATTCAAACAACTGCCTCACTCAGAGGAAGTCTACAGCCTTTCACATCAGTGCCATTCAAGGGAAACCTTTCTGAATTTTCCTCTCCCCACCACCACCTCAACTCTAGAAGGTCATAGGCTGCTTCTAGGACATGGCAGTTAACATAAAAGATGACTGGCTCCTCTTTTCCACTGAGGTGTCCCACAGGGAGTAACCCTGAGTCGTGGTAAGGAAGAGCTTTAACTTTAGATGAAACTGGGATAGACTTTACAAGGGATATAACATTTTAACCATAAAATGTAACTGTTTTTTGCCACTTGAGGTAGCCAGAGGACATTTTCCAAGAATGACCAGACAAGTTATGGAATTTATTCCAGCATTCATCCACAAAGAAGGAAGAAATAGTTCCACAAAGTGGATGAGAAAGCGTTGAAGATAAAAATAAAATTGTTTTCGTTTAAACCCTGTGGGTCCTGTTGTTTCAATATACTCTAAAGTATAAAATATACATCAAGTATGTAAAAGATAAAAATTCAGGACCCTCTAAATTTATTAAGCCAAGGGAGTCATACAGGATGTTTGCAATTGTGCTTCTTAGATTATAAATCAACTCTCTTCCTCATTGTTCTTATTCTGTAAATGACTAAGAGAGACCAGAGACCAGGTCTTCTCCCTTTCAATCATGGATCTTTGTTATAGATTAACTGCTTACTTTATTGTTCTGTACTTAACTTAGACCAGATAATGCCCCAAACCCCGTAACTGTTACATCTTCAGTGTGGTATGTGAAATATACCTTTCCTAAAGAAAAAGACCACCTTGACTAATCAGATTGTTGTAACTATGCATTAAGTCTTACATAGAAAGATGTTGAAATTCTATTAAGATTCTCTTAACTTTATCTATATAAATAATCTCAAACTTCTACATTTCGGAACGCTGATTTCCATTCTTTGGAATCTGTGCTTCCCAGTGGGCTCATCCTCAAACCTTTTGCACTTGAATAAGCTCTCTTTAAACTGGATTCTGACCCTTTTGATTATTTATGCTGACAAGCACATTATTAATTGGTTATTACTTTTGTGAAAGTTGAAGATACCAAGATGAACTCACTTGTCAGACCCAGACAAAACAGGGCTAGGAGCCCTGAAGAAGAGGAGGCTCACATTTACAAGACTGCAGTAAGAACTGTGATATGGTTTGGATCTGTGTCCCCACCCAAGTCTCATGTCAAATTGTAATCCTTAATGTTGGTGGTGGGGCCTGGTGGGAGGTGATTAGATCATGAGGGTGGATTTCTCATAGTTTAGCAGCATCTTCATGATACTGTCCTCATGATAGTGAATGAGTTCTCATGCGACCTGGTCATTTAAAAGTGTGTGGCACCTCCCTCTACTCTCTCTCTTGCTCCTACTCCCACCACGTGAGAGGCCTTGCTTCCCCTTTGCCTTCCTTCATGATTGCAGGTTTCCTGCGGGCTCCCCAGAAGCCAAGCAGATACCAGCATCATGCTTCCTATATAGTCTATAAAACCATGAGCGAATTAAACCTCTTTTATTTATTAATTACCCAGTCTTAGGTATTTCTTTATAGCAATTTGAGAACGGACTAACACAAACTGTTTCCAAGGACTTTCTAACAACACTTTTGCATCTTTCACTCATCTTTTGCTTTCATAAGGCTTATCACTAGACAGTCTTTAAGACTGTCATAAGTCAGATAAAATGCTCTGAGAAGAAAACTTATCCCGTAACAATATCTCCACCAATGAACTAATAACAACTCTACCTTTGAACCTCTGGAACCAATGAAGTCTGTTTCTAAGACTTGTATATCCTATGTAAATCTCTTTTTGTTAATAAAAGCTCCCCTTAATCTTCCCTCACTGATCACACTGGTGGCTTGCCATTCCATGCATCCTAGATTATGATTATTATTTCTTTATAAACTCAATATATTTAGAGATAATTCTTTCTAGTGTCATTTTGTTTTTAGATTGACACTCATAAAAATAAAAGTGTGCTTCCTCTCTCTAAGTATGTTGGAATTTCCCAACATTTCACACCAGGGACTCAGGCTCAGCAAATATTTTCTTACGCTAATATCACTGAGACAAGGCAAAAGGCCATAATTATACAAATTAATGACTCGGTGAAATATAAAGGTAAACAGAAGGCTAATTAATCTGCTCACTGTCTTTCCTTGTTGTAAGCATCAACATTCAGTATTTAGCTTTAATGTATCCATTGCACAGGAAATAACAGAGTCCCAAAGGCTTTTGGAAGTCTAGTCACAGGACTTTCCATGTGAAAGTCTCCTACCTTGGGCCCACAAGTGCAAAGCAGTTGAACAAAGACTGAGGACTTCATGAATGCCAAAGACACAACAGAACCCCCAGATGCCCTAGTGAGGTAATAAGAGTGTTTCAAGCTGATTTTTGTGCTTTTTTTATATTAAAAAAATTTGGTCTCTGTTCAAGGATTTTGAAGGGAAAACTTCTGAAATAAGCACTTTTAAATTTCCTCTCAAAGTTTTAAAAAAATTCCTAGCTGTATTCAATCATCTCTCAACAAATATTTAGACTACCCGCTACGTTCCTAGCCCTGTGCTAGATGCAAGAGAAAGAAAAGACTCATGTTGGGAGATTATTTTCCCTGGGTCTCTTGCAATTCCCATATACCTTATGAAAAGGTATTGACTGCTTTGATCTGGACTATCTTATCAAGAATGTTTGTATAGCAAACCATCTTGGAAAGTAGAGAGAGTGTCTTCTTCCCAGGCAAGAGGCAGCTTTGTTTCCCAATCTGGATATGATAATGTTTCTTTCTGAAGCAAAGGTTGGTCAGGTTCACTAGCACCCTCTGAGAAGATGGGAGGTTTTCCTAAACTCAGGGTTCCTTGGCTGTGACACAAACCCGCTGTGTGTGTAGCGTCCATGTGGGCTGCTCTATTGCCTGCATAGTATTTGGGGTTAAGAGAAACTGATGCAAACATGAAGTATATATGCCTACTGTAGAAGTAATAAAGTTCTCTGTTTCTGATTCAGGAGTCTTGCGTCTTCTACTAGCATCCATGAAACTACGGTAGGCTAATTGTTAGCTTGCAGGCAGGGTAAAATCTAAGACCCTTCACAGTTTTGGGCATTCATTTCTCCACATCAAGGAGTTCATGGTCTTTTAGGAGATCAAAAGTGATAAAAAAATTATAAAACAATGTGGTACCTGGAGTGATAAAAATATGCTTAATGTGTATGGGAATATTGTGAAATCGATGGGGAGGAACACTCAAGGAAAGTTTCCAGGAATTGATGATATCTGAACAGAATCTTCAGTATTCATAGGCATCAGCGAGGTGAAGAGGACAAGGTCAAGTACAGCCATGGCAGCAAGACAACATGTTGCGTGTAGAGAACTAAACAAGTCCCTGACACTGAAGCATCAAGTGTGAACCTAGGATTGACCCCAAACATAGTTGGAGCAGTAGGTAGAGGCCAGACCCTAGAGACCCTTTATTAAAGGACCCTGGATTGTAGGTGCAGCCCAATTTTCTCCAAAGAGAAGCAAACAAAGCAATCCATTGTGGTGCAGGAAGAAATAGACTGGAACTTCTATATATGTGTCTTATTGAAAAAAAATTGTTAATATCAAATCTATGGATTGGCACAGACTCCCTCACTTGATCTGTATTTTTGATGCTCAGGGATTCCCAGGGGAAGGGTGAACCTCCTCAATCATTGGTGAACTTTTAGCATACTGTAGAATTGCAGTCTATGGATACACAGTAGGAATATTTGCAGACTGTATCACCAAGTTGTATTAGTCCAACTGTCACAAATGGGCAAGTGCCTAAAAAAGATTACCAGCAAAGAAACCATAGGTTGATAATAGCCCTAATGAGGCAAACACAAGCAAGTGACCCCAAAATGAACTGACACTTCTAGTCTGATCATTTCATCAGCCACATTACAAGCTAAAATCAATGACAATTTAATCAGATCTGACCACAGAAATTAGTTTTCTTGTTAACTGAAATATAGATCTATATCTCCTGCTGATAAGTGTGTACTACATTGTAAGTACATATTGATTCTTGAAATATCAGCTAATAATGGTGTCAAGTCATCACAACTGGCAAGACATTAAAAACTGGACATCTAACAGGGAATCAAACATCACAGTTTTTTTCAGGGCTGCTTAAAGTTCTATATGCCTTGATGCAGCAAATATTGTTGGAAGAAGCATTTAAAAATATCACCGCATATTTGGAAAGACTCATATTAGTATAAATTATACAATGTGGGAGGTTTGCTACACAGTTAAGAGAAAACACTGGAGTTTCAACATGTCTCCGCCTATGGTATTTGCTAGTATCTGTTTTAGTGATAAAATATCCAAAGAGCTACATTATGTGAACAACTGAAGCAGTGGTTCTCAATCCTAACTGCACACGTAAGCATTAACTGGGTACATTTAAAAAATGCTCATAGCCAGACTAATTCCTTTCCAGACTAATTAAATCAGAACCAATGTAAATACTTCTTTAGTTAGGAAGGAGGAAAGGAGGGAAGGTTAGTGCCTTCCCTCACTGTGAAATAGCATTCACTGAATAAGCACCTCACTTCTGCTATTCATACTGAGGTGTGATAGCACCTCACTGTGAAACCCATTCACTGAATCTTCAGAAGCAAACCATTGCTACAAAGAAGTTCAAGCCAAGAGCCAGGATTGCACAAACAGCTGCTGGAGGTCCTCAATGTGCAGTCAGTTCTGCTATAAAATAACATATGCGTTCCTAAAAATCACCACATCACCCGATGCAAAATTACAATTAAAACCACAGGGCATTTTAGGGGAAATTGGGGGTAAAAGGTATAACATTCAAAAACTTCGTAAGTGATGGATTTTTTTTTTAAAAAAGGTAGAAATTTCATAAAAACAGAAGGAGTTTTACATGTGTTAAATGGTTAAGAAATACACAAATATATAATAAACTTGGCACTGTACCTTGAAAAAGGTCTGAAGGCTTGTGAAAATAAGTATTACAAGTGTTGCAGCTTGTAGGTTATTGTGTAATGGTGAAGGAGGGTTATCTGAAATTGTATGAGAAGTTCACCAGATGTGAACAAGCATGGTTCATAACACACGCAAACATAACATGGTAAATTGAAGTAGCTGGTAGACATTTGATGGGTATGTGATAGGTGTGCACATGTGTCTTGTGTATTCCCATGTTGGTCAATTCAGCTATTTTCTCCATTCACCTAGTTTCACTTAGTATTTCTCACATATGAAAGTGTGCATAAGCAAACACAAAACTTGTGTTATGCTAAAACTATTCCCTAATATATCAAATGCATTGGAATGAACACACATTCTCAAACAAGCTTCATAACAGAACTTATTGCACTTAAAAGTACAAAAACAACACATAGAAATATAGCACAATCTTTCAATAGTTTGCAATGAGATGGAGAGTGGCCAAGAAAATCTTCTGTATTTTATCAAGGTTTGCTGATTATCTCAATGCAAAGTAAATAAAAGAACTGCTGAACTTTAAGTTGAGTTACCACCTATTTTTCTTTTACAAAAAAAACAAGTAACCTAAATGTGCTGACCTCTCCTAGAATAAAAACAAATGCCTCTGTAATAAGCTACTGAGTAGATATTTAAATAAAAATAAACATAGGCACACTCTCTCCCTTCATTGTAAAGGTGGCATTTTAACCAACAGGGACAAAGTAAGGGCTTTCTAAAAGAAACTTGAGTTGTGGAAGGAACATTTTGAAAATGAACATTTGGAAATGATTTCATTATTAGATAATTTTTTGCTGATGTGTGTCATATATAAAAACTCTCATATCTGCACACATTAAATTGGAAACTGGATTTTCTAATCCATCTAAAAATCTTCCACACAAGAAGTTCCTGTGAGTTTTGAAGCCAATTGTTAAATGTATTAAAAGCATCACTCCCAATTAGTTTGTGGGGAAAGTCATCAGGGGAAATAAAGTTTACTGGCCAAATTCAATTAAAAAATACTTTTGTATTATTGATGGATGGGGTTGAAAAACGACTATGTAGACTTAATAAGTTCAACCAATCATTTACTTATTCCATTTGAATATGTGTATCTTTGTAAGACTGCTTTTTAAAATTTGACTGCCAATAAAACCAAGCATATAGCTGAACTAACCTAAGAGACAGACTTTCAGATCATTCTATCACAAAGTGTAATTCTGAAAAAAAAGAATGTGATTTGAAAAACAAATTGAAAGTACAGTGAATCACATTCACATTGCTCTATTTTCCTCAGTACTGAGAGTAAAAAAAAAGACTCCATATCAGTAATAAATAGAATAAAATACAAAATTAGTTTTAATGTGTTTTACTTTTATTACTTTTTTTCTCTATTTCCAAGACACTATTAGAACATGTGGATAGTTTATAAATAAATAAAATACAAATGAATGTATATAAATATGATGCGCTCAATTTTTTTACCGATAGACGTCATTAGCAAAAAAGTTTCAGAAACCACTGCTGGAATTGATGAGGAGATAAAACAGTTGGAACTGTATTCAACTGCATGTTATCAGAAATACCTTAGAGAGTTAAATTTTCTCATGAGAAAGATGCCTAGGAGTAGGCAGTCCCAGGCTGGGACTCCTGTGAAGCCCAGAGTCCTGCCTTTCCACAAAGCCTTATTTGACTTATAGATTTGCCCTCATGCACACAAAATGGTTGCTGTACCCTCAGACATCATGTCCATATTCCAGGCTGGCAGAAGAGGGAAAAGTGAGGGAAAGAAGGCAGAACACACATTAGCAGAACAAATACCCCAGGGCTAGGCACCTGGGGAATAAGATCCAGGGTGGTCAAGAGCAGGAAGGCTCTTACTAGATTTATATCAAGGCAGACGCTGAAAGTTGGGCATCCACAAGAGTCACTGTAGTAAAGTGAGCAAAAAGCTCAATTGATAGCCAGCGGTTGCATATTGGCAGTGAGGGCTGATGTCAACCACTTCCTAGACTGGAGTCAGGGCAGTTGTATAGTGGAGTCTACTCTGCATCTGAAAGCACAGGCTCTGAAGAGATCAAGTTGGCAGCTTCCCTGGAAAGGCAGACTATGAAAAGGAAAAGCTACGTGACATTCTTCCAAGTTCTATCACTCTCACATTTTTTAATCCATTAACTCATTTTTGCAAACAATAGTATATCTGGTCATCTATGGCTTCAACAAAACAGATTGGTGCCAACTTCAACATATACTTTGAGAAAACTCTGATTAGAAATGCTGAAAGTTAATCTTCAAATGATCTCATTCATTCACTCATGTAAATCAACCTTCATGATTTTAGGCTACTACAAGCAACCCAAACAAGGAAATGTACACAGAATGTATAAATGTTCACAGCTGAGAAGGACAGCCAAATTCTCTCTGGGATAATTTTATCCTTATAAGGAAAAGTTACCCTGATTTATGTTCAGTGTGATTTTCTCATATATAATATTTTTGGGCTTTTTGCTCTGCAGTAGTTAGAATCAGCCACTTTGTTAAAACAGCAGAAATAGTAGTAAAACTTAAAGCCAAGATTATATATTGTTCACAACAGTATGTTCAAGCTATTTTATATTGCTCAAGACTCACAGTCTTGTGCATTATTCATTTACTCCAAACAGGGCATGTAATATATTACAGCTGAGATGCAATCACTTGGAAAAAGACGGCTCCTATTTACTCTGAAAAATGATTCCATTTCAGAAAGCTTTTTCTTTGAGTTACTATCATAGGCATTGATGACCATCCTAATAATGCCCTCCTGCACTGTGTAAAGCTCCATTCTATAACTTGAAACAAAAATAGAATTTTCCCTCTTGGGTTTTCTACTTGGAAGGTGATAGCTCTGGAAGAAGTGAAGCAGAGCATCTGAGGGCCCACAGCACACAGTGCAAGTGTCCCTGTGCACAGGAGCCCTCCTTTTGTCACTTCCTTGGAGCTGTCACTTCACTGCTCATCGCCTTTCCCTCTCATGCTTAAATCTCCCCCAGACTTTAAAAATCTCCTCCTGAATCCTAAATACCCCTACAGTTGCCATGATCTCTCTATTGCATTCTCTTCACAAGATTCTTAGGTGGTAATTTATGCTGTCCTCACCTCCTCAACTCCTACTCTCTTAGTCTCACCAAAAGCTCATTGCCTAATGACCCATTTCCATTGAGCCAGGTACTTCTGCAGAAGGCACTTCTTCTCTGTGACCTCACAGGAACACAAAGGTGCCCGGCTCATCCCAGTTCTCCAACCTTCAGGCCTTCTCCTGTCCTATTGGAGAACTGATTTCGCACTCCTCCCTTCCCAACTCGGATCCTGTGGTCAGCCTTTTCAATACCTGACCTCCCTTCCTAGAGTCCATTTTTCCTTCCCATATTACCGATTCCCATCCCTTGAAGGTCTCACTGGGCCCTTGTATATCTGCAACTGTCCCCAGTTGCCCAATGAATCTGCTGTTTCCTATGTAGTTCACTAGTCCCACCCTTCATGCCTTTGCTCAGGGTATTATTCCTGCTAGCCAATCACAAATGCCAATCACTTATACCACCTGCTCTTCAACCAAGATATGAAGTGCCTTCATGCAGCCTTCCTTGATTAATCCCTGCACCACATAGTTTATTCAATATCACCAAATATACAGAAGCACAATTTCTCTCTCCCTAACACTTGAGTTTAGGATCCTTATTTCCTGTTTCTTTTATGATTATCGTTACTGCTACATGCATACTTTTAGAGACTAAGGTATGCAAACACACACACATGCACATGCACACACACACACACACAAACACACACACTAGTTACTCAGGTGATTAATGAATGCTGATACAGACCTTTAGTAAAGAACAAAATAACAATTTCCCTGGAAGCCTCTGTCCACTCTCACCCATCTCCACTAGTACTTTGTTCATTTCTCTACCACTAGAGTTAATCACATGGTAACAAGGCTAATTGCCTGCTTTCTCCAATTCCCAGAGAGCTCCTAGGAAATAATAATGGAATCCTATTTAGCTCTGTATCTCCAGCACTCACACAGCACCTGAGACAGAGTAAGAGGCTTAATAAATACTTATCGCAAGTAGAAATGAGTTTTGAGATGGAGGATTCAAACCAGGAAATCAGGCTGTGATCAACATCCAAGACAAAATTAAGATGGCGGTCGGGGATGAGAAGTGGGGAGGATCAAGTTATAAAATACCCAGAACTAGCCAGGCACAGTGGCTCATGCCTGTAATCCCAGCACTTTAGGAGGCCAAGGCTGATGAATCGCTTGAGTCCACAAGTTCAAGGTCAGCCTGGGCAATGTGGCAAAATCCCACCTCTACAAAAAATACAATATTAGCTGGATGTGGTGGCACATTCCTGTGGTCCCAGCTACTAGGAAGGCTGAGGCAGGAGGATCACCTGAGCCTGAGAGGCAGAGAGGTTGCAGTGAGCCAAGATCGCGTCACTGTACTCCAGCTGGGTGACAGAAAGAGACCCTGTCTCAAAATCAATTAATTATTAATTAAATAACATAAAACACACAGTACCAATAAAGGTTGTTTTATGTACATCTTAAGGGTAAATCTAGGCATGACAAATAGTGCCTGGTGAACCTACAAGAGAATAAGAGAGGGCATCTTGAAAAATATTTAATGCACCTTTTTTCTCCCCGACGTATTCAGGAAATTGTTACTAAGAGCCTATGTGTGACTGGCACCAAGCCAAACACTGGGATTATGAGGGTGATGGTCCCAGTTCTCACAGGACCTCTTATAGTCTAGTGGGGGAAATAACATTAACTAGTAGTAAGGAAAATGAAAATGTAATTGCAAACTGTGGTAAGTGCTATGAAGAAAAAATAAAGGATGCCATGAGACTATCTACAGGAGGATCTGACCAAGATGATGTTTGATAGGGAGAAAACTGCATTTTTTAAAAAAGACACAAAACAAGACCAACCTGGATCAGCTTCTTCAAAAGTCATCAAGCTGCCCTATTGTCTCTTCCAATGTCTGTCAAAATAGCCCTGCAGTCCATGATCCTGACAAAGGGGGTGTCCTGAAGAAGACAGTCTTCATTATTCTTCTTTGTAAAGACTGTCATGTAGCCCTCTTAATAAACATGCTTCAATGTCCTCCACCACTTCCTTATTAATGGGAAATTGTTGATATACTAAAGCATCCATCTATCTACATATCATTTCCCTTCGATTCCTTTTTAAGAAAGATTTTGAAGAGCAAGTCTGCTGGATGAATAGTATAAACAGTTCCATGACTCTTGGACCACCGTGCCAGCCTAGTGTCCTGCCATGCATAATGTCGAAGTGCACCCATTTGTCCATAGCTTTGCTGGCAGCACATTGTGTTGTCTTCTCTATTTTTGCTAGTTAAATAGATATAAACCAGTGCTTAACACTTGTTTCCTTATTGTGAGATCAAATAGTTTTCTTTTTTCTTCAACTTCTATTTTAGGTTCAGGGGTACATGTGCAAGTTTGTTACATGAGTAAATTGTGTGTCACTGGGGTTTGGTGTATAAATGTTTTTGTCATCCAGGTAGTGGACATAGTACTTGATAGGTAGTTTTTCAGCCCTTACCCTCCTCCCACATTCCCCACTCAAGTAGGCCCCAGTGTCTGTTGTTCCCATCTTTGTGTTCATGTGTATTCAATGTTTAGCTCCTGTTTATAAGTAAGAACATGCAGTATTTGGCTTTCTGTGTTAATTCACTTAGGATAATAGCCTCAAGCTGCATCCATGTTGCTGCAAAGGACATGATTTTGTTCTTTTTTATGGCTGCACAGTATTCCATGGTGTGTGTGTGTACCTTATTTTCTTTATCCAGTCCACCATTGGTGGGCATAACCATTTTTCTGGAGGCCTCTGTCCACTCTCACCCATCTCCACTAGCACTTTGTCCATTTCTCTACCACTAGAAAGCTGAGGGTGAACCACCTGCGTCTCCAATCCCCAGGGGACTCCTAGAAAATAAGAATGGAATCCTATTCAACTTTGTATCTCCAGTACTCACACAGTGCCTGAGACAGAGTCAGAAGCTTAATAAATATTTATTTCAATATTAATTCAAAATGTTTAATTATTATTTAATAAATATATTTTATTCAATTGAATAAATATTAAAATTGTTGTTTTATTCAATCTAGATTGATTCCATTTCTTTGTTATTGTGAATAGTACTACAATGAACATATGAGTGTGTGTGTCTTTATGGTAGAAGGATTTATATTTCTTTGAGTATATACCCAGTAATGGGATTGCTGGATCAAATGGTAGCTCTGTTTAAGTTATATGAGAATTCTCCACACTACTTTCTGCAGTGGTTGAGCTAATTTACATCCCACTAGCAGGGTATAAGCATTTTCTTTTATCTGCAACCTCACCAACATCTGTTATTTTTTGACTCTTTAATAACAGTCATTCTGACTAGTGTGAGATGGCATCTCATTGTGGTTTTGATTTGCATTTCTCTGATGATTGGTAATGTTAAATTTTTCATATGCCTGTTGGCCACATGTATGTTTTCTTTTGAGAAGTGTCTATTCATGTCCTTTGCCTACTTTTTAACGGGGTTATTTTTTTGCTTGTTGATTTGTTTATGCTCCTTAGAGATTCTGGATATTAGACCTTGTCAGATGCATAGCTTGTGAATACTTCCTCTCATTCTGTAGGTTGTCCGTTTATTGATAGTTTCTTTTGCTGTGCAGAAGCTTTTTACTTTAATTAGGTCCCACTTATCTATTTCTGTTTTTGTTGCAATTGCTTTTGGAGACATTGTCATGAAATCTTGGTGAAGACATATGCCCAGAAGGGTATTTTCTTGGTTTTCTTCTAGGTTTTTATAGTTTTTGGTCTTACACTTAAGTCTTTAATTCACTTTGAGTTGATTTTTGCATATGGCAAAAAGAAGGGGTCAGTGCAGTTTCAATCTTCTGCATACAGTCAACCAGTTATCCCAGCACCATTTATTGAATAGAGTACTTTCCCCATTGCATGTTGTATTAGCAATTACCTCCCATGGGGTCCCTCACATGACATATGGCGATAATGGGAACTATAATTCAAGATGAGCTTTGAGTGGGGACACAGTCAAACCTTATCATGTGCTATTGTCAACTTTGTCAAAGATCAGATGGTTGTAGGGATGTAGCTTTATTTTAGGGTTCTCTAATATGTTCCATTGGTCTGTGTCTGCTTTTGTACCAGTACTATGCTGTTTTCTTTACTGTAGTCTTGTAGCAGAGATTGAAGTTGGGTAGTGTGATGCCTCTGGCTTTGTTCTTTCTGCTTAAGATTGCTTTGGCTATTTGGGCTCCTTTTGGTTCTATATTAATTTCAGAAGTTTTTTTTCTAATTCTGTGAAAAATTACATTGGTAGTTTGATAGGAATAGCACTGAATCTATCTGTAAATTGCTCTGGGCAGTATAGTCATTTTAACAACACTGATTCTTTCTATGCCTGATCACGAAATGTTTTTCCATTTGCTTATGTCATCTCTGATTTCTTCAAACAGTGTTTTGCAGTTCTCACTGTAAAGATATTTTACCTCCCTGGTGCTGTATTCCTAGGTATTTTATTCCTTTTGTGGATATTGTGAATGGGATTTCATTCTTGATTTGGCTCTCAGCTTGGATGCTGTTGGTCTACAGAAATGCTCCCGATTTTTGTACATTGTTTCTAGTTTGTATCCTGAAACTTTACTAAAGTTGTTTATCAGTTCTTGGAGCCTTTGGATACACATTATAGGGTTTTCTAAGTATAGAATCATATAATCTGCAAAGACAGTTTCACTTCCTCTCTTCCTATTTGGATATACTTTAAGTCTTTCACTTGCCTGACTGCTCTAGGTAGGACTTCCAATAGTATGTTGAAAAGGAATGAAGACAGTGGGCATCCTTGTCTCATTCTGGTTCCCAAGGGGAATGCTTCCAGCTTTTGCCTGTTCAGTATGATGTTGACTGTAGGTTTGTCATAGATGGCTCTTACTATCTCGAGGTATGTTCTTTTGATGCCCGGTTTGTTGAGGGTTTTTAACATGAAGGGATGTTGAATTTGATTGAAAGCCTCTTTTTGTATCTATCGAGATGATTGTGTAGTTTTTAGTTCTGTTTATGTGAGAAATCACATTTATTGATTTGCATATGTTGAACCAGCCTTGCATCCCAGGAGTAAAGCCTACTTCATCATAGTGGATTCGCTTTTTGATCTGCTCCCGGGTTTAATTTGCTAGTATTTTGTTGAGGATTTTTGCGTCTATGTTCAACAAGGATATTGGCCTGAATTTTTCTTTATTCATTGTGTCTCTGCCAGGTTTTCATGTCAAAATAATGTTGGCCTCGTAGAGTGAGTGAGAGAGGAGTTCCTCCTCCTCAGTTTCTTGGAATAATCTCAACAGGATTGGTACCAACTCTTCTTTGTATATCTGGTAGAATTTGGCTGTGAATCCATCTGGCCTGGAGCTTTTTCTGGTTGGTAGGTTTTTTATTGTTGATTCAATTTTGAAACTCGTTAATGGTCTGTTCAGGATTTCAATTTCTTCCTGGTTCAGTCTTGGGAGGTTGTATGTTTCCAGGAATTTACCCATTTCTTCTAGGTTTTCTAGTTTGTGTACACAGACGTGTTTGTAGTAGTCTCTGAGGGTTTCCTGTATTTCTGTGGGGTTGGTAGTAATGTTACTTTTGTCATTTCTGATGTGTTTATTTGGATCTTCTCTCTTTTGTTCTTTGTTAATCTAGCTAGCAGTCTATCAATCTTGTTTAATATTTCAAAGAACAAACAGGCAGTTTCGTTGTTCTTTTACATCAATTTTCACATATCAATTTCATTCAGTTCTACTTTTGTGTCTGGAATTGGTGGGTTCTTGGTCTCACTGACTTCAAGTATGAAGCTGTGGACCCTTGTGGTGAATGTTACAGTTCTTAAAGATGGTGTGTCCAGAGTGTGTTCCTTCAGACACTCAGATGTGTCTGGAGTTTCTTCCTTCTGGTGGGCTTGTGGTCTCGCTGGCTTCAGGAGTGAAGCTGCAGACCTTCGCAGTGAGTGTTACAGCTCAAAAAGGCGGCTCGGACCCAAAGAGTGAGCAGCAGCAAGATTTATTGCAAAGACTGAAAGAACAAAGCTTCCACAGTGTATAAGGGGACCACAGCAGGTTGCAGTGGTTGGCCCTGGCAGCCTGCTTTTATTCCCTAATCTGACCCTACCCACATCCTGCTGATTGGCCCATTTTACAGGGAGTTGATTGGCCCATGTTACAGAGAGCTGATTGGCCCACTTTACAGAGCTAATTGGTCCATTTTACAGAGAGCTGATTGGTCCGTTTACAAAACTTGAGGTAGACACAGAGTGATGATTGGTGCATTTACAATACTTTAGCTAGACATAAAAGTTCTCCAAGTCCCCACCAGACTCAGGAGCTCAGCTTGCTTCCCCTAGTGGATCCCACGACTGGGCCAGTCCCCTGTCCACACTCCTCAGCCCTTGGGCAGTCAATGGGACTGGTCGCTGGGGAGCAGGGGGCAGCACCCATCAAGGAGGCTAGGGCCACAGGGAGGATAGAGCCGCATGGATGCCCACGGGGGCAGGTGGCTCGGCCATGGTGGGCTGCAGGTCGTAAGCCCTGCCCCACAGGCAGGCGGCTGAGGCCCAGTGAGAATTCGAGCATGGTGTGGGCAGGCCGGCAGTGCTGGGGGACTGGCACACCCTCCGCAGCTGCTGGCCCAGGTGCTAAACCCCTCACTGCCCCGGCCTGGAGCTCACGCAAGTGCTGTGCGCAGCCCAGGTTCCCACCCGTGCCTCTTTCTCCACACCTCCCTGCAAGCAGAGGGAGCCAGCTCCAGCCTGGGTAAGCCCAGAGAGGGGCTCCCACAGTGCAGCAGTGGGCTGAAAGGCTCCTGGAGCCCCCAGCCAGAGTGGATGCCAAGGTCAAGGAGGCATCGAGAGCGAGCGCTGCTAGCATGTTGTCACCTCTCACTCTGACTTTGGTTATTTCTTTTCTTCTGTAAGCTTTGGGGTTGGTTTGCCCATGTTGTTCTAGTTCCTTTAGGTGTGATGTTAGCTTGTGAATTTTGAGATTTTTCCAACTTATTGATGTAGGCATTTAGTGCTATAAACTTTCCTCTTAACATTGCTTTAGCTATATCCCAGAGACTCTGGTAAGTTTGTACCTTTGTTTTCATTACTTTCAAATAACTTTTTTTATTTTTGTCTTAATTTCATTCTTTACCTGAAAGTCATTCAAGAGCATGTTTAATTTTGACGTAATTGTATGACTCTGAGTGATCTTATTGGTATTGATTTCTATTTTTATTGTGCTGTGGTCCAAGAGTATGTTTGGTATAATTTTTTTTTTTTTAACTTGTTGAAAATTGCTTTACGGCCAAGGGTAAGGGAAAGATTTGGGAAATTTTGGTGGACAATATCCTCAACAATGTTTCTCAAGTTGCTTGCTCTCTCTCCTTCTCTTTTAGGAAGACCAATGAGTTGCAGGCTTCGTGTCTTTACATAATCCAATATTTCTCAGAGATTGTGTTCATTTTGTTATTAAATAGTTTTCAAATGCCAATTTACTGGGTTTTCTTTCTTGTATGTCATTTTGAACCAATTATTTACCTTCTCTAAGCTTAAGTTTCCTCATATGTCAAACATACCCACCTCTGCAGTGTTATTTAAGAATCAATGAAATAATGTTCTTAAAATGCTGAACCCAATACCTGGATGTAGTAAAGATTCAATAGATGATAACTATAATGTCTACTTATCCATTTTCAATTTAGTGTTCTTTCAGATTTGTAAGTACTCCTATTATGTTTTATGTATTACAATAAACATAAACTTGATGAAATGATTGAAAATATTTTCTCTCATTCTACCATGTTCTTTATTATCTTAATTTTGCTTGTTCTTACTGTATGGATGGCTTTATAAAATAAATACTTGTGAAAGAGGGTTATTTTCTGAATTCTGTGACAATGATTTTGGTGGTTAAAATGTGTAGAGGGTGGAGAGTTCACTCTTTGATTCACAATCATTTCCTAAAAGTGCCCAAATTCAGAAAAGTAAGATGTTATACAGTGTTTACCCTGCAAATGTTTGTATTCATGTGACTCTAGACATCTGTTTTACAGGAAAATACTCCCCTTGCTTCCCTTTGGCCAAGCGACACCTGAAGAAAAATGTGGTGACAGCTCCCATGCTGGAGTCCTTCACTTTTATTCAAGGAGTCACTGGGTTTTTTTCCCAAATAGTTTTAGGTACTGCAGCCACAAAAAGGGTTGACATCTAGTTTAAAAAGCTACTACAATGCATTTTACTTTTTAATGTCTTATTTGCCAACTAAAAAATCTAGATCTCCAATTTCAAGTTGTCATTAGAGTTAATATTCTCATTGGATGAACCTTGAGAGCATTATGCTAAGTGAAAAAAGGCAGAGAAAGACAAAAACTGCATGACTTCACTTATACGTGGAATCTTAAAAAGCTGAACTCATAGAAACAGAGTAGAATGGTGGTTGCCAGGGGCTGGGGGAGGGAGGAAATGGAGAGATGCTGGTCAAAGGGTAAAAACTTTCAGTTATAAGATAAATGTTTTGGAAATCTAATGTAAAGCATAGTGACTCCAGTTAATAATACTATAGTGTACACGTGAAATTAACTTGTTCTAGAGAGCTGTCCTGTGCATTGCAGAATCTTTACTAACATCCCTAGCCTCTACCCACTAGGTGCCAATAGCACCCCTGAGTCATGTCTTTTAAAGATGTCTCTAGGCATTGATAAATTTCCCCTGGGGAGAAAAACTGCTTCCCCACCCCCGTCTGAGAACCTTAGCTCACCATCCTGTATGTGACCTCTGGGTTACCTGGCCTATAGCCTTTGCTTACCAGCCCTAATACAGTTTAGTCAATGACTGCTCTGCTTCTCCCAGCCCTTTCCTGCAGCCTGAGGTATCCAGGAAAATGCTCTGATTCAGGGCAAATTGCCATAAAGTAGTTTTAAAAATAGTTACAATGTGTTTTCTGTTTTGTCAAAGTTTTATCAGCCTGAGGGGAAGCTGCCTGTGGTGTAGCCAGCAGCATGAGAGGAAGGCGGCTGTGTCCCGGCCTTCTGGACTTGCATGAAGCTGGCCGCAGCTGGCCTTCCAGAAGCACCCCTGCTGGAAGGCCAGCCTAGTGCTGCATCAAACCACGGAGTCCACACACAGCACAGTGGCCAAGGAATAGTGTTACTGTGTGTTCTTCGAGTTACACAGAATTTTAGAGTTTACCTTCCTCAGTGCCCCATCTTACCCTCCATTTTAGAGAAAATAAAACATAGACCTTGGGTATGCCATAGAAACTAAATGGCATTACGCAAGCTCTCAAAGTTACTTAGCGACTGAACTCAGACCAGGAGCCTGTAACCTCATCACAGGCCACTCACTCCAGGAATGGTATGAGTAGGGACCTAACAGTTTGTGGTACCCATTCCCAGTACCCTAGTTCAGACATCTCATTCATTAGTATTGACTTTTCTATTTGCACTTGCATGTTTTGCACTATTAAACATATCATAGAATACTTATATTTCCTCAACACCCAATCAAAAAGAGCAGTCCATGGGAAAGCAAGAAACCACAATATCAGGAGTTTAGAAAAGCACCAACAAGAAAAAAGAAAGAGAGAGAGAGAGCGCTGAGCACAAACTATACTGAGCACAAACTAAACACTTCAGACTAATGATCTCAGTACTTTTCAGCATGATCCTATGAAGTGCATTTGAAGACCAGCTCTACCACTAAACAGCTAGATAACCTTTGGTAAGTTAAACTCTCTGTGCCTGTTTCCTCATCAATAAAATGGGTTAAGTGATAGAATTTATCTCATCATGTAGTTGTGGAGGTGAAATGACACTGTATATAAAACACTCAGCAGAACAGATGGCACACTGTAAGCACTTCATACCTGTTACTGATTGTTGTCCTGGATTCCAGTGAGCTATGTCTATGTCACCTCCATATTCAGACTGCCATATTTCCAGTCCCAGTCTGGTTATGTGACCATCACTTACAGAAGCTCATTGGAAGCCCCAGAATTCCTCCCCCTGACTTTGCATTGACTAATGGCTCCTGTGAACAAGCTATGAGAAACACAAAGATCGCAAGGATAATCTCATTGCTTCACAGAGGCGCACTTTTGCTAAACAAATGTTTTTAGCCAGAAATTCAAACTTTAAATATGAAGAAAATAGTGTTTCTCCCCAGGCAGCACACAGTTTTTCATCTAGCAAATGTTTATTGAGTACCTACTCTGTGCCAGGCTCTATACCAGTCTCTAGGATACCATGGATAAAGGACAGAGCCCTGATTTCATGGTTATTACATCCTAGTGTAGGGAAGACAATAAAAAATAACTAAAATATAATATCAGCAGTGATGAGTACAAAAAAAATGAAATAAAATAGACTTGACTGTTAGAGAGAGATAGAGAGTGGGAGCAGAGTATTTAGAATGGGTAGCCCCAGGCGGCATTTGGGCTGGTAGCTGGATGACAAGAAGCATCCAGCCAGGTGACAGTTTGAGGACACTATATCTATAGCCAAGAAGGATATGTATATATGTGTGTTTTGTTGTTGTTGTTGTTGTTGTGTGTGTGTGTGTGTGTGATGGAGTCTCGCTCTGTCACCCAGGCTGGAGTGCAGTGGCGTGATCTCCACTCACTGCAAGCTCTACCTCCCAGGTCCACGCCATTCTCCTGCCTCAGCCTCTTCAGTAGCTGGGACTGCAGGTGCCCACCACCACGCCCAGCTAATTTTTTGTATTTTTAGTAGAGACGGGGTTTCACTGTGTTAGCCAAGATGGTCTCGATCTCCTGACCTCGTGATCCACCTGCCTCAGCCTCCCAAAGTGCTGGAATTACAGGCATGAGCCACCGCGCCTGGCCGTATGTGGTTCTTACTGCAGTTTCTTTCTTTGCATCACTTGGGTTCATTTTCTCACTGGGTTTGCCCTCCTGTTGGCTGCCATAACAACGTGGGCAGATCATTGTATTTTGCCCACCCAGTCACTCCTCAGCCCACACTCTGCTCCTACCCAATCCTAGCAACTAGTCATGGAAACATTATTTAGAAAACAATAGAGTCCCTAACTCTTTGCATCAGCTCCAAGGACTATTAAGCTGTAACTGATAATAAATCAGGCAGCCCTGTCCCAGGAGAAATCCTCGGTCATTGCCTATCCTTCACAAATAATTCGCTTGGCCTCCTCAAGCCAGTTTCTATCTTGCTTTCAACAAAAGGCTCAGGGCAGCTAACCCAAGTGACTTATAATAGTCCTGCCTGACACCAGATGATATTCTTATCTACGCTTTGTAGTCAAACTCTCCTATTTTCACTCTGGATATATCTGCATTCAGGGCACATCTTTTGATTTCAAATATTTCTGTAAGATATACTCCCAGAAGCTGCACCCTATGTACAGTTTGTTTCTACTCATCTGTGGTATCTAATTTAAGTTCTCCCATACAAGAAGATAAGCAGAATGCTTCTGTGTTTTATGAGCTATGATATAAGACCAAAATAAGTTACCACCCTATCTATCTCCCAGGAAATGAGTTCAAGTGAGGCTTGTTTACTTTTATTCACCTTATATTGGAATGTGGCTTAGCAAGTGCAATCTTACATCTTGAATGATAATTCAGAATCATTTCTTCTGACACTGACATTCCCTCTGTGTATCTTTGAAATCATCTTCTGAAGACCTTCAAATATTTGTCCTCAGTTTTTATTCTCAAAGGAAAGCCAAAGAATTAAACAAATATGGCCGGGCGCGGTGGCTCACGCCTGTAATCCCAGCACTTTGGGAGGCCGAGGCGGGCAGATCACAAGGTCAGGAAATCAAGACCATCCTGGCTAACATGGTGAAACCCCGTCTCTACTAAAAATAGAAAAATTAGCCAGGCGTGGTGGCGGGCACCTGTAGTCCCAGCTACTCAGGAGGCTAAGGCAGGAGAATGGTGTCAACTCGGGAGGTGGAGGTTGCAGTGAGTGGAGATCGCGGCACTGCACTCCAGTCTGGGCGACAGAGCAAGACTCCGTCTCAAAAAAAAAAAAAAAAAATTAAACAAATATGATCACAACTACTCCATGATCTAATTATTCTCTCAATATTGAAGTACTAAGTTAACCATACATCATTAGAATGGAGAGAGGAAGAGAGAGCCTGAGACCAGTGTAAATCCTGAACAGAAGCCAGGGATTTACAATGTTCAGTCTCTAGAGTGCTGTGCTCATTTCTGGGTTGGACAAAGCCCACCTTAAGAGGATTGTGGAGAACGCCGGCTAGAGTACAGAGGGAAGACTAGACAGAGATCTGAAAGAAGAGATCGGTGGGGATGAGCTGGTATTATGGGGCCCAGAGGGATGGTTGCAGACTTCTATTTACATCCCAGCAGCACAGAAAAATGGGCAGCCCTAAAACCAGATGTCAGTGGTCCAATTGTTTTCCAGTTTTTGTCTCAGGCAATAGCCCACTACAGAGGTCCTTACAAAAGTGTCCCCATCATAAAACACCTGGCCACAGGGGAACATGCACTGCTGACTTCAACTTCAACTGGGGTATGATTTTTCTCCCAAAGGTAGATGGCTACAAAAATCTCATAGTGGGGGAGAGGGAAGTAACATGATTTCAGAATGAAAATCTTAACTCAAAAGATACATATACTCATAGATAAATTTTCGAAGGCACTGAAAGTCTATAGTTTGGCAAATAAGGAAGGAATGTGGCCTGTAAATGCAAGGTAGAATTAATTCTATGCCTAATGGAATCTCTCTCTCTGCCTGCCATACTTCTGCCAAATATTATTATTATTATTCAGCCTCCCAGACTTCCACCATATCCTTGGATGATCCCACTGCTCAATACTGAAGCAGCTGAAAAATGATGGACTTTAGGACACTTAACCCCTCTAAGTCTCCAGATGAGCTGCTTATTTCCCATCCTTTATACCTAAAAGGCTAGCAACTACACAGCAATACATCATTCATTAATTAACACTTTAAAGTACCTTCTACAACAATGTTTTGGGAGGGATTTAAAGATGAATAAGATGTACTCTCTTAGGGAGCTTGTGATCTGGCAGATGAGCAATAAAAATACATGTGAGTAACTACAACAGGGAAAAACATGCTGTTGCACAAAAGCGGGGGCAATCAAAATGTGATGGGGGTTTGAAGAATTTCATGCTCCTGTAATTAAGGTATGCATTTAAAAAAACACCTCTATTAGTCAAAATAGAACAGTTAATGCTGAGGTGACCCCAAAATCTCAGTGACTTAAATATTTTATAGTTATGTAAGTTACACCCATGGGGGAAGTACTGAAGAATGCTATATGGGATTTTTCTCTATTATTTTTGCAACTTCCTGTAAATCTATACTTAAAAATATAAATAGATAGATGGAAGACAGCTAGGCATAGGTGGAGGGCAGGGGACCAAACAACCTTTCATTTCCTGCTCATGCTCCCTGTCCAGGCAGGTTGGCTTGGGGACTCTGCTCTCCCCAGTCCTCACACAGGGAGCAGGCAGAGGGAGGCCCCACTCCTGCACTTCCGCAAAGCAAGAGGAAGAAAATGTGGTGACACACACACTAATTCTTAAAACTTTTACCCTGAAGAGGCACACAACATTTCCACTCCTGTTTCATTAGCCACACCAAATCATATGGCCATACCTAACTTCCAGGGGACAGGAATGTACCCAGAGAAAAACAAAAAATATTTCTCAAATAGCATTAATGAATATTGTACCCAAAGACACAAACTGTATGCTGAGTTATTGGGGTTTGAGAGTTTTTTATTTTTAAAAATAGCATGTATTTTCTGGGGGCATGTGTTTAGTCTTGTGTGACTTTCTTGGAACAACAAGGTAAACTCTGAAATGCATTTAATCTAGAACACAGTCACCCAAACTGGTTAATTGTGGAATAACTATGCGGCCTTCTCTCCATTGTTTAGCCCTCTGCCCACCAACAGCACCCTGCTGTTACAATTCCTTCCTGAAGGCATTACACAGAATATGAATCATTGTGGATAATGCTGGTTGGAAAGTAATCCCAACTACATCAGATATGAATATGAATTTTAAAGTGGCCAAAGATCTTCAGTGCCAACATTAAAGATGTTTTGTGCTGATTCTTCAAGTGCATTCCGTAAGAAGACTATCAAACAGCAAGCCACAATGAAACCAATGCTCTCACTCACAAAGTCTGCAATGTTAGCATCCTTCATAAAGTCAAAGAAGCTTAGGGAAGTCTCTATCTGGGTAGCAATAGGGAAAGTGATGAATGAGGACCAAGGAGCCCAAAAGTAAGGTGACTATAGTCAGGGCAGCATGGGAAAGAACCAGGATGCCTACTAGAGAGGTGCCTCCTACAGGCTGTGTGACTCTGAGCAAATAGTTTACCTTCTCCAAGCCTCCTTTTCTTCATCTTTAAAATCAGGAGATTATCTCAGGTCATCTCTGAGGCCTTTTCAAATTAAGAGCCACATCATTTGTGCTTGAGTAACAGCTCTGTCCCTAATTAGCAATGTGACCTTCAGTACGTACTTAACATTTCTGTGCCTTAATTTTCTGATCTGCAAAATAAGGATGGTAATGGATCTAGTTCATAGAGTGGTTTTAAGGAGTAAATGAATTAACATACGTAAAGCCTTGAGAACAGTGCCTAGCATGTGACAAAGGCTAAATAATTATTATCTATATTATCATTGTTGGTATTACTATTATTAATCTAAGAGGAAGACAGAGAAGCAATGCTCCAAATTCTCAGCTCTGTGTCCTGGACCAGTTCATGAAAAGATGTAAGTATGTTTTAGATCAGTTTCCCAATGAGTATGAGTTTAAAGATAAAAGTTAAAGGTATCAGTTATGAGTCAAAAGAAAAAATTTTAAATTATTACTTTGCTAGCTTCTGGACATTAGAAAAATCCAATTCTCCTCATCTACACTTGAAAGAAGGACATACCTCCTCAACCCATCTGTGGTGGTTAATTTTATGTGTCAACTTGACTGGGCCAGGGGGTGCCCAGATACCTGCTCAGACATTATTCTTGGTGTTTCTATGAAGATGTTTTTGGATGTGATTAACATTTAAAACAGTAGACTGAGTAAAGCAGATCCCCCTCCCTAATGTGGTGGGCCTCATCCAATCAGTTGGAAGGCCTGAACAGAACAAAGAGTCTGACCCTCCCTCAATTAAGAAAGGATTTCTTCTGCCTAACTGCCTTCAACCTGAGACACTGGCTTTTTCATGCTTGTGGACACAAACTGAAACACTGGCTCTCTTGGGGACTCAAGCTGGCCAACCTTCAGACTGGAACTACATCATCAGATCTTCCAGGTCTTCAGGTTTTACCGACTCATCCTGCAGATCTCAGAACTTGTCAGCCTCCATAACTGTGTGTGAGCTAATTTCTTACAACAAATCAATCTTTCTCTCTCTCTCTCCATATGTATGTGTGTATATGTATAAAATGAATTTCAAGAAAAGACTTTAAGAAAAAAGAAAGTGTCCTACATCTCTTTTTCATTCTATCTGTTGCTCTCTTGGCAGTCCCAGAACTTGACAGTAGGGCAGGATCTATATATATATATATATGTGTGCGTGTGTGTGTGTATATACATATAATCCATATATGTATACACAAACACACACACACACACACATCCTATTGGTTCTGTCTCTCTGGAGAACACTCACGAACTTACCAGCCGACACTCTGCCTTGTTTCCCCCTCACTCTCTGTGGCACAGAAGACAGCCCTCCTAGTCAAGGCAGCGTGAGGCAACATGTCTCTAGCATCACACTGATAATCTCTCCACACTCTGGTAAAACTGACTTAGACTGAAGACCATGGGCTTTGGAGAGTCACAATACATGCCAAGCTCCACAGGAGCAGCGATGGAACAAATTATAATCTGAATTTAGGGTTACAAGGATCTTAAAAGGGTCATTAAACACCTCCCCAAACTCTAAGTTTGGATATGTAGTCCCTGAGAGGTTATACTACCAAAATTAAATATATAGACCAAAAAAATGAAGGCCCGGTGTAAGGAAGTACACATTGTCTTCAGATCCTTGTACCTGTGGTAATGAGATAGAGTATGATAAACAAATAACCAACCCTCTCTTCCATATTGAAGAACAATTTGGTTGCATGAGCTCCAAGATTTTAAGAAAAAATAAAGTTCCCTACATCTTTTTTTTTTTTCATTATTTCTATTACTCCTTATTCTGTGAAGGCTCTACAATGACCTCTGCCTTAGACAGGTTCCGGAGATTTACGATCTTGTTGTTGGTCATGGAAAGTCCCTCCTCTCCTCCTCCATGCTCCAGCATGTTGCGAACACCCCTATCATCCCTCAGTGCCCTGCATTATAATTACTGTTTCCTCCTTATGGAGTCCTTGTGCTCTTCCAGCATGAAGATTGTGCCTTATTTATTTATGAATTCCCAGAGGCCATAAACGGTCATTGAATCCATTTCCTTTTCTCCTCCTTCCCTTAGAGTATAGGGTGTCAAGAAAAGAACTATACAGAGCAAATCAAGAAAGCACTCTAAAATGATTACACATCAGGAAGCATCTTTATAATTGAGGTACACCAGCATGTCTGGAAGGGAATACGACAATGGGGCCTCAGGAGAAAAAATAATGATAAGATATATCTGGGTTAACTGCTAAACTGAAGCCTGAATAAATATTTTCCAAGAAGCAGAACTTACAAGACTAGAGAAACAGTTCATAATTCAGAGATATATGTCTGAAAATGGGACATTTATATCCAAATGAATTCCTATGGGAGATGTGAGTCTAAGAGGGACAGAAATAATGAAAAACAAAAAATAAATTTTGACTGTCTCATGGTGATTGACAAATGTTCAATGCAGTAATATATAAAACTCAATTATAGGAAAATATTAAATAATTGTGAAAAAGTGACATGATTTACACACCAATTTTATTTGAAAAAAATTTTTTTTCTTTCCAAATTTTATTTTATATTTAGGGGGCACATATGCAGGTTTGTTACATGGATAAATTGTGTGTCTTGGGAGTTTGGTGTACATATAATTTTGTCCCCCAGGTAATGGGCATAGTACCCAATAGGTTGTTTTTCAATCCTCATCCTCCTCCCGCCCTCCACCCTCAAGTAGGCCCTGGTGTCTATTGTTTCCTTCTTTGTGTACACTAATTTTAGCGAATATGCAGGCTCTAGTAAACGATATGGCAATTTCCATTTATTCAGTGCAAAACAATAAGAAAGGTCACGCAGTCATATTACTCCCCAAAGCAAAAGCTATCTCTGAAACGTTGCAAGATTCTTTTAAACAACCAATAATTCACAGTTTTCCCTTGATTTAAAAATCATTTCCTTAAGGAAAACCAAGTTGGAGGGCTATTACTACCTAATTTCAAAACTTATAAAGCTAGAGTTATCAAGAGCATATGGTGTTTGCCTAAAGATAGATTGATCAATGGAACAGAATAGAGAGTCCATAACTGGACTCCCACATAAATGGACAACTGATTTTCAATAAAGGCAATTCATTGGAGAAAGGATAGTCTTCCAAAATATGATGCTGGAAAAAAATGAATATCCAAATGCAACAAGGAAAAAAGATGAACTTATATCCATATCTCACATCATATACAAAAATTAACTTAAAACATGGGCCTACGTATAAAACCTGAAACTACAAAATTTCTAGAAGAAAACACAGGAAAAAACCTTTGTCATCTTTGGTTAGGTAAAGATTTCTTAGACACAACACCAAAAGCACATTTCATAAAAGAATGAATTGATAAACTGGACTTGTTCAAAAATTAAACCTTGTTCTCTTTAAAACAGACTATTAAGGGAATGAAAAGACAAGCCACAGACTGGGAGAAATATTTGCACATCATATACCTGATAAAGGACTTGTGTGCAAAATACATGAAGCACTATTAAAACACAACAATAAGAAAAAATCTGATAGTGAAATGGGCAACAGTTTTGAACAGATACCCAAGAAGACATATGGCTAGCAAAGAAGATATATGGCATTTGTAGCACAGAAAAAGCAAGTGGCACAGAAAAATCTAATAGTGAAATGGGCAACAGTTTTGAACAGCTATCTCATGAAAGAAGATATATGGCTAGCAAAGAAGATATATGGCATTTGTAGCACAGAAAAAGCAAGTAGCAAAGAAAAAATTCAAAATCATGATTCATTAGAGAAAGTCTAGTTAAAACCACAGTGAAATGCCACTACATGCCTATTAGAATGGTCAAAATCAAAAGGAATGACAATAGCAAATCTTGGTAAGGATGTGAAGAAATTGAACTCCTGTATACTGGTGGGAATGTAAAATAGTACAGTCACTTTAGAAAACAGTTTGGCAGTTTCTTGGAAGGTTAAATGTATACCTACTTTATGATCCAGCCATTCTACTCCCAAGTATTAATCCAAGAAAACTGAAAGCAGATGTTAATACAAACAATGGTACGTAATGTTAACAGCTTCATTTGTAATATCCCAAATTGGAAACAACCCCAATGACTATCACCAGGTGAATGAGTAAACACACTGTGATGTATCCATACAATGCAGTACTCCTCAGCAACAAAAAGGAATGAAATGCTGATACACCCAACAACATGAATGAATATCAAAATAATTATGTGGGGTGAAAGAAGCTAGATAAAAAAAAAAAACAGCATATGTGGTATGATTCCATTTATATAAAAATCAAGGAAACTAACGAAAAGTGACCAAAAAGGGGCAGGGAGAGGGCAGGCCCAGTGAAACTTGTGAGTGATGGATGTGTTCATTTCTTGATTGTGCTAATGGCTTCACAGGTCTGTACACATGTCAAATTTATTGTGCCCTTTAAATATGTGTAGTTTCTTTTATGTTGATTTTACTTCAATAAAACTTTTTTAAAAGACAATAATAATTTCATTCATTTATTCAGCAAAACTTTGTTCAGCACCTTCTCTGTTCCAGGCACTATTGTAGGCACTAGGATTCAATAGTGATCAAACTGGACAAAATATAATAAAAATAGTATCTGCATTTTATACATAAACTTACTTACTTAAGGCCAGTAAAAAAAAGTTAGAAACTGACAGAGTCTGGAGCAGGCCCTCCTGTAGCATTTGCAGGGCCCAGGGCAAGAGCACAAATACAGGCCCACAGCAAATATCTAATATATTGAAGAGATCAATCAAGCTGTACCCCAGCCCAGCCCACACTTCCTCCAAGGCCCTACAAGCCTGAGGCTAAGAACCCCCATTCCTGGGGCAGCCCTGCCACTCACAAGCCTGAAGAAGGACATGAAAATACTGGGACAGGATGGAAGCTGGGTCTCCTTGAGGCCTCACTTTCCAGACACAGGATTTCCAGATGGCCTCCTAAAACTACACTGCTTGGGCAGAGCAGAGGACCGGAGTGCAGTTATCTGGGGAGCTCTGTCTGCCTAGGCACCCGCTGGTGTCTAAGTCAGAGGCTGAAACTTTCTTCTTCCTCTCGGTGGACTCCTGCACTCTCACATCTACATCCTTGTCTATGCCTGCAGGCTCAGGTGGTCCTGGTCATGTGCTCACCTGGTTCCTGAACTTGAAAAAAAATAATTTTTACAAGATGGGAAAATTTTTTTAGAGGTGTTTATCTCTCAGTGTGATATGCAGAACCCTCTTAAAAGCAGGACTCAAATTAGGGTCCCTTTTTGAAATGGTCTAAGAGTGGTACTGCTTAAAAATAGAATTCGGGTTTCCAGGAGAACACACTGACTTCAAATCACATAAAAGATAAATGGAAAGCATACGGTAATAGGAAGCAAGCAATTGTTTTTAAGCACAAGGGGAGGTGGAGAAAGGAACATGCCTTTCCATAGGTACTATCCGCCTACCCTACATTTCATGATGTCATCAATAAAATTCTGAACCAACATTTCAACAATTGCAGAAAAGTTCTCTGATCCTGTGAATCAACTCAAGAGAAAATGAATAGCAATTTCAGTATTTTACACACTTGAACTGTGATGAATTTTTTTCAACATATGCTTGGTGAGTTCAAGAAACTATGCCAAGCCATGGGTAAGTTACTAAGTGTGCAAAGTACTACTGCCCTGATGCTCAAGAGTCTTGGAATCTTAATATTTAACCCAAGGACATATGTGATGAATACCATAGAAGTGGAACAATTAAGAATAATGAGGATAAAGCAGAGAGAGACAGTCCAAGAGATCATGATGGTAAAACAATGAGAGGGGAGCCATTAGAGGTAGGTTCTGGGGGATGGTTCAGCAAACCAAAGACCAAAATCTAGTCTGACCCTTTACGGGATACATGCACAGTTTATCTAATAAGAGGTCATCATTGCATGATTCCTCTAATATACTGGTAATTTGCTATTTTATTCTACTATTAGATATCTATTCTATTAATATATATCCTCTCTCTATGTATGTATTTCTATATACCTATTATATAGAGAGAGAAAGAGAGACAGCATTTCAAGCACCATGTAACTTCTAACCATTGATTTTGGTCCTATCCCCTGAACCAACCAGAAATTTAATTAATTATGTTAAGGCTGTGATTATGTCCTAAGGCTTCTCTTTTCTAGGTTTCATAATAATTATGATCATGGTGATAAAATTAATGATAACAGGTGTATTATTTTTCTATTGCTGCTATAACAAATTACCACAAATGTAGGGGTTTAAAACAACACAAATTTATTATGTTACAACTGTGTAGGTCCAAAGTCTGACATGGGTCTCACTGGGCTGAAATCAAGGTATCGGCAGGGTTGCATTCCTTCTGGAGGTTCTAGGGGAGAACTGCTTTCTTGCTTTTTTCCAGGTCCTTGGCTCTATTCTTCCTTCCGATCACCTCAATTCCGCTTCCATCATCACATCTCCTCTCACTCAGACTCTCCTTCCTCACTCTTAGAAGGACCCTTGTGATTGCACTGGGCCCACCTGGATAATTGAGGCTAATCTTTTCAACTCAGAATCCTAAACTTAAGCCATCTGCAAAGTCCCTTTGCCAGATAAGGTAACATATTCACAGGTTCCAGGGATTAGACGTGGACACCTTTGGGAGCCATTATTCTGCCTACCATCGCAGTTAACATTTTCGGCATTCACATGTGCCAGGCATGCTGCCAAAGGCTTTACACACATCATCCCACTGAACCATTCTGACAATCCCATGAGGTTGGTCCCATTGTCCCCATTACAGAGATGAGGAGAGATTAAGGAACTCCCTACATCACACAACTAATTCTTCCAGTTCTTATAACTTCTTTGTAAATCATGGTTTTCAGAGGTTTTGGCTTTCTTGCTTTCATCTATGGATGGGCTAAAATCTGTTGCTATTAGAAAAAATTGACGAAAACAGGAGGAGGGACATCCCAGATTTTTAAAATCGTGTGAACAAAATGGTGGCAGCAGGAAAGCAAAAATGCATTTTTGAGGACCAGCAAGGAACCAGAATGACAGGGCAAAGGGTGTGTTGGGGAGTAGTGAGAGAGGAGGCGGGAAACAGGGTCCTGAAGCCACACTTCAATAGGCAAAGATGGGTCAAGGAGGAAGAAAGCCAATGGTGAGCGGGGTGACACATCGCAGGGGTGCCTAGACAAACCAATCCAAAAGGTTCTAGCTGAAAAGGAAGGGAATAAAGAGGGAGAAATTACAGAACCTATGTGATAAAAGCTGTCAAACTCTTCTGAAAAGCATAAAAAGACATGTTTTATGAATATACTGAGAGCATATCATGCCCCTGAAATTTTAATAAAATGCTTTGCTGACATTTTTTACTTGTAGCCTAAGAAAAACACTTTGCCACACAGAAGAATAAGTGGTAAGTATGGTCAGTTATATATATATTTTAAAAAAAAAAGGAGAAATAAGACTACCTCGTAATAAAACATATCATCAAGCTACAGTAATTAAAATAGTATACAACGAGTATAGTACTAAACAGATCAGTGTAACAGAGTAAGTAGCTTGGAAACAGACCTAAATGGGCCGGGCGTGGTGGCTCATGCCTGTAATCCCAGCACTTTGGGAGGCCGAGACGGGCGGATCACAAGGTCAGGAGATCGAGACCATCCAGGCTAACACGGTGAACCCCTGTCTCTACTAAAAATACAAAAATTAGCCAGGCGTGGTGGCGGGTGCCTGTAGTCCCAGCTACTCTGGAGGCTGAGGCAGGAGAATGGCTTGAACCTGGGAGGCAGAGCTTGCAGCGAGCAGAGATGGCGCCACTGCACTCCAGCCTGGGTGACAGAGTGAGATTCCATCTCAAAAAATAAAAAAAAAAAAAAAGAGAAAAAGAGAAACAGACTTAAACGAAAGCAAATATTTAGTAGATTGTAAAGATAGTAATTCAAATTACATGATAATAAATAATCAGTAAATGGTGTTGATGATTGGTTAATTTGAAAAAAAAACGTGGGTTTCTACATTCATTAAACAAATTCAAAATTGATTAAATAATAAAATGTAAAAAAATAAAATATTTAAGAGAAATAGAAAAAATGTGAGTTTGTTTAACCTCAGACTGAGATTTTTAAACATAAAACTAAAGGAAGAAACAGAAAGGAAATCAATAATAGATTTGAACACACACCCACATACAATATTTCTAATATGTCAACACCATTAAAAACATCCAATAACAAACTGATAAATATAAATATAAATAACAGAAAAGTTAATATCCTTAAAATATAAAGAACTTTTATCAAGAGAAACACCCCAGTAGAAATCCAAGTAAGTGATCTGAACTAAGATTTCATAAGTAAATGCAAATGGCAGTAAACATTAAAAAAACTGACATCATATGTAATCAAATAAATAATATGTTTTTGACCATCAAATTGATAAAAATTATTTTAATAATAATATCCATTTTTTTTAGAACAGGCAATCTCATACCATACTGCTGGGAATACGTAAACCCTTTTTTTAACCTTAATTAAAAACACTTTATTGTTGAAAAAATGCTAATGAACATGAGTCTTCATCAAGTCATAATCTTTTTGCTGGTGGAGGGTCTTGCCTTGATTTGGGGGGTTTGGGGTCTTTTTAAAATAATGCCTATTTTTATTTTAGATTCAGGGGGTACATGTGCAGGTTTGTTACATCGGTATAATGCGTGACACTGAGGTTTGGGGTACAAATGATCCCATCACTCAGTGTAGTGAGCATAAGTACCCAATAGGTAGTTTTCCGGCCTTTGGCCCTATCCCTCTCTCTCCCCTCTAGTAGGACTCAGTGTCGACTGTTCCTTTCTTTATGTCCATGTGTACCCAATGGTTAGCTCCCACTTAGAAGTGGGAACACTCAGTATTTGGTTTTCTGTTCCTGCATTAATTCTTAGGTTTAGGATAATGGCCTTCAGCTGCATCTATGCTGCTGCAAAGGTCAGTTCAACCTTTCTGAAAGGATTGACAATTTGCATCAAAAGCCTGAAGAACATTCACATCTTTTGACCCAGAATTTCCAGGAATTCACAGGAAATAACTAGAAAAGTGCACAAACAACCACGTATAGGAATGTTCCATATCAGGGGGTATTATAATTTTTTTCAAATGGGAAAAATCTGAAGGCTCAGTAATATGAAACTTGATTATTGTAGTACATCTATAGGATGGAATATTAGGCAGACTTTAAAACCATGCAGATGAAAAATACTTAATGATGTCAGAAGATGTTGAAAATACCCAGAAAACTGAAGACAAATTCAGCCACTACACAGTATGTAGAAGATGATCCCAAATGTTTTTGACACACATGTATATATGTCTGTATATTAAGATATAAAGGATATATACCAAAATATCAATTTACTTCATCTACTGAAGTTCTCCAGGGTACATAACTGTAGGCAACACAACCATAAGAGTTAATACCATGTGAAAATTGAGAGGGCACAAAAAACCATATGTAATATTTTGGTCATTAAAGGCACCACATAATTGAGAAGATTAAGATCATTGAAATATAGTTGTATTTCTGTCCTACAAAATGTCCTATGAATTTGTCTCTGCTTGTTTTAAATGTTTCAATTTCCCTCCAGAATGATCCAGTTTTATTTATTTTGCCCTTTCTGCTGACTGTCCAGTATAGTATATATTACAAAGTTTCATAAGGAAACAGCATCAGACCAAAATAAAGAGACGCTGTCGCAAAACTATTTTACTAGCAAAATCTTGCAGATTTCTCAAGTTAAAATTCTTCATTATGAATCAAAAAGAAAGGCTTCAAATGATCAATAGAGTTAGATAACCAAGTGAATTCATTTGAATAGATAATCTTTAGATTTTTTTTTTTTGCTTTCTACTATTTTTTCATGTTCCTAACAAATATATGCAGATGTAACTCAGTTTAAACCAGAAATCAAAGTTCTGTATTACTATAAAATGGCCATACTGCCCAAGGTAATTTATAGATTCAATGCCATCCCCATCAAGCTACCAATGAGTTTCTTCACAGAATTGGAAAAAACTGCTTTAAAGTTCATATGGAACCAAAAAAGAGCCTGCATTGCCAAGACAATCCTAAGTCAAAAGAACAAAGCTGGAGGCATCACGCTACCTGACTTCAAACTATACTACAAGGCTACAGTAACCAAAACAGCATGGTACTGGTACCAAAACACACATATAGACCAATGGAACAGAACAGAGTACTCAGAAATAATATCACACATCTACAGCCATCTGATCTTTGACAAACCTGACAAAAACAAGAAATGGGGAAAGGATTCCCTATTTAATAAATGGTGCTGGGAAAATTGGCTAGCCATAGGGAGAAAGCTGAAACTGGATCCTTTCCTTACTTCTTATACGAAAATTAATTCAAGATGGATTAGAGACTTAAATGTTAGACCTAATACCATAAAAACCCTAGAAGAAAACCTAGGTAATACCATTCAGGACATAGGCATGGGCAAGGACTTCATGTCTAAAACACCAAAAGCAACGGCAACAAAAGCCAAAATTGACAAATGGGATCTAATTAAACTAAAGAGCTTCTGCACACCAAAAGAAACTACCATCAGAGTGAACAGGCAACCTACAGAATGGGAGAAAATTTTTGCAATCTACTCATCTGACAAAGGGCTAATATCCAGAGCCTATAAAGAACTCAATCAATTTTACAAGAAAAAAACAACCCCATAAAAAAGTGGGCAAAGGATATGAGCAGACACTTCTCAAAAGAAGACATTCATACAGCCAACAGACACATGAAAAAATGCTCATCATCACTGGCCATCAGAGAAATGCAAATCAAAACCACAATGAGATACTATCTCACACCAGTTAGAATGGCAATCATTAAAAAATCAGGAAACAACAGGTGCTGGAGAGGATGTAGAGAAATAGGAACACTTTTACACTATTGGTGGGATTGTAAACTAGTTCAACCATTGTGGAAAACAGTGTGGCGATTCCTCAAGGATCTAGAATTAGAAATACCATTTGATCCAGCCATCCCATTACTGGGTATATACCCAAAGGATTATAAATCATGCTGCTATAAAGACACAAGCACACGTATGTTTATTGCGACACTATTCACAATAGCAAAGACTTGGAATCAACCCAAATGTCCACAGTGACAGACTGGATTAAGAAAATGTGGCACATATACACCATGGAATACTATGCAGCCATAAAAAAGGATGAGTTCGTGTCCTTTGTAGGGACATGGATGCAGCTGGAAACCATCATTCTCAGCAAACTACCACAAGAACAGAAAACCAAATACTGCATGTTCTCATAGGTGGGAACTGAACAATGAGATCACTTGGACATAGGAAAGGGAGCATCACACAACGGGTGCTATTGTGGGGAGGGGGCAGGGGAGAGGGATAGCATTAGGAGATATACCTAATGTAAATGATGAGTTAATGGGTGCAGCACACCAATATGGTACATGTATATATATGTAACAAATCTGCACGTTGTGCACATGTACCCTATAACTTAAAGTATAATTTAAAAAAATAATAGTAACTTTTAATTACAGGAACCCTATCCTCCTTTAAAAACGTTTAAAACACTTATTAGCCTGTCTTTAGCTTCAGCTCATACAATACATAATGACTTTCATTTATTATTACTACTGTATAATCATTGTTATTTCAAAGTCATGCATTCCTATTGCAACCTGTCAAACAACCCAAAGGGATATTAAGAATTGATAATCTTCCTCCTTTGATCCAGATCCTACTCTCCTGAGGATCTCAGGTTAACTGTTTGACTATTATCCTTTGGCACCGTCTAATCTACTTGTTTTAGTTTGAGAAAAGCAAAAGTTCAAAAAAGCAAAAGTTTTGCCCATTAGCAAAATTTATTCTGGTTTTGCGAAGTATTAATCTATATATGAAAAAATCAGTTGAAATAAATCAAAAGTGACTCAAAACCTTTAACCATTCCAATTCTGATGCAGGAAATCTTTTCCATAAATTTGCGCTAAAATTTAACCAACTCAAATTGACCCATTGAGACAACTCAGGTGTTTTTTCTCTCTCTCTAATATATCTAATTCATTTTAGACAATGAATTTCCTTGGTAGAATTATCATTCATATAAAGAGTAATTAAAAATATGTTTTTAGTATTAACACATGCAGAAAAAATCATTTAAATTGCTTCTTTTCTGTTTCATAAAATTAACCTGTCCTCTCTGTTCTAAGATTACCTCAATTCTTAGTGTTTCATAATTAACTTTTCTCTCCACCTGTTCCTTTTTTTCCCTTGTCCCAAACTTTTCCCGACAGATTTCCAGACTCACTTTCATATTCTTCCACTTTCGGCCTTCGGAGCCCAGCATATGCTTTTCCCTTTGTTCAATGCAATTCTTCTACTTCTGATTCTATTTCATTTTAGGATGGGTCTATCTTGGTCACTGGAGGAGACCTGGACTCAGCAGACTTTTATTGATAGCGAAGTTGGATGTTGGTAAGCTCATGGCCACTGTCTCTTTTTTCCCATCCATAAAAACAAGAATCACATTTATCCACTCAGAAAGTTGTTGTGAGGCTTACATAAAATACAGTCCAGAGGAGCTGTAAATGGAAAGCCACCCTGTCCTCTCCACCGTCAATTTGTATAATGGTTAAGAGTACATGCTTTCAAGTGACTAGCTTTTTTCAGTTGTGTGATCCTCGGCACAATCTCATATTCTCTGTGCCTCAATCTCCTCATCTACAAGTTAGAGATGAAGAAGTATCTACCACATATGGTTGTCGTAGGAGTAAATGCAATGTATCTGAAAAGCACTTAGTATATACTACATGATCATGAAATGTTTGTTACCCTATATCTTACATCACTTCAGACTTTCACTTGTATAATAATTCCAAAACTAAAACATTCTCCCATCTCTCTTGCTCAAAACATTCAACATTTTCCCACTGTAATTCATCTTTCATGGATGTGCCCTTTTGGGGAAACTTAGCAATAATATTTTCTCATAATTAAAGAAATTTTTCATGAGAAAGCAGCCAAACTGGTAGGCTCTCAGATGCCAAATTCTTTTATTAGGAGCTTTTGATGATAACTTACACAGAAATTTCACCAAGTCCTTAGCACAAATACTTTTTCATGCCATTCACAGAAGTAATTTGCACAAGCAATGACCATATAGAGAGAACCACCGAATTAAGTATCATCAGGGTCATTTAAGTAATTAGCATTCTTCAAGTGGCATCTTTGCTTCATCCCTTTCCACATGTGACTTTCAGCAGCTCACCCTCTTTGGATATCCATTTTCGCATCTATTTAAAAAGTCTGGATAATAATATATACCTTATAAGCAGAAGTGAAGACTAAATAGTGAAAAGTGCTGAATATCAGCTCTGAATAGAATTTGATAGGTTAAGGACCGCTAAAAAGACAATAGATGAAGTAAAATGGAAAGTAAAAATTCTTTTTTTTAGCTGAAAAGACAGAAGATGCAAGTAACAAAGGAATAAAACCTAGATGAGACAAGTAAGAATGAAAAATGGTAATTTAAGCCTAGTCATATCTATAATTACCCAAATATAAATGTTTAAACACTCCAATTAAAAGGAAGGAATTGTCAGACTGGATAAAACTGCAAGACTCGACCAGGCGCCGTGGCTTACACCTATAATCCTAGAACTTTGGGAGGCTGAGGTGGGCAGATCACTTGAGGTCAAGAGTTTGAGACCAGCCTGGCCAACGTGGTGAAACCCTGTCTCTGCTAAAATAAATATAAAAATACAAAAATTAGCCAGGCATGGTGGCCTAAGCCTGTAATCCCAGCTACTCAGGAGGCTGAGGCAGGAGAATCGCTTCAATCCAGGAGGCAGAGGTTGCAGTGAGCCAAGATTGTGCCACTGCACTCCAGACTGGCAAACAGAGCAAGACCCCATCAGAAAAAAAAAGAAAAAAAAGAAACACCCAGCAGACTCTAGAAGACTGTTGATAGGAGATATGCTTTATAAATATTGATTTAGATAGAAAGTTAAAGAGTAGACAAAAATACACCTGCAAACAATAAGCATAAGAAAGCAAGGCCGGGGCAGTGGCTTACGTCTACAATCCCAGCACTTTGGGAGACCGAGGCGGGTGGATCACCTGAGGTCAGGAGTTCGAGACCAGCTGGCCAACAACATGGCGAAACCCCATCTCTACTAAAAATACAAAAATTAGCTGGGCGTGGTGGTGCGCGCCTGTAGTCCCAGCTACTCAGGAAGCTGAGGCAAGAAAATCGCTTGAACCCAGGAGTTGGAGGTTGCAGTGAGCTGAGATCAGGCCACTGCACTCCAGCCTGGGTGAGAGAGCAGGACTCCATCATGAAAAATATTTAAAAAAAGAAAAGAAAAAAGACAGCAAGTAGAGCAGGTACACGTCACAATAAGGAGTGTTAGCATAATTTTATAATCATGCAAGAGTCAATTTACCAGGAAGAACATTCATAAATGTATATGCATCTAATAACAAAACTTGAATTCTATGAAGGAAACCTAAGAAAACTAATGGAATAAATAGAAAAATGCACAATCATAATTAGATATTTAGAAATCCCTCTCTCAATAATAGACAAAATAAATAGACAAAAAGCAAGAATCTAGAACAGCCTTCGAGAACTGGATTTGTGGGAGAAATGTAAGCACTTGGAAAATAATTTGAATGACTTTTTTTTCAATTTTCCCTAAAGATGGACATAGCTAGCACCATTCTAGATCCATACAATACACGTCTTAGGGCAATGGGGCTTAATTATCTGAGGAGCCCAGTTGCAAACGGTTGATAGAGAAAATATGAAAACTACTATCTATTAACTTAACCTAATTGGCACTTATAGAACATTTATACCTAAAAATGGCTTGGAGTGGTATTAATAGTTACGTGGTTTTAAACACTTTTGCAAACACATCAAACTATACACTTAAAATGAGTGCATTTTATTAAATGTAAATTACATCTTGGAACACCTCATTGGTGGGGAGGATTGAGATTCCACTGCACAGTCACTAGAATGTCCGAAATTAGAGTCTGATCAGTACTGGTGAGGATGGAAAACAACTAAAACTTTCATATACTATAAATAAGAATGCAAAATGGTATAGGCACTTTGGAAAACTGTTTAGGAGCTTCTAATAAAACTAAACATTAGCCTACCCTATAGCCTTCAAGCTATACTCCTAGGTACATACTCAAGAGAAATGTTTCCACAGGTTCACAAAATACGTTCAAGAATGTTCATAGCAGTTGTATTCATAATAGCTTAAAAAAAAAGTCCCAAATTTCCATTGACAAGTGAATGGATAAACAAATTGTAATATATTTATATTGTAGAATATTGCACAGTAATTTGTAAAACTATCAATACACACAATAATGTTTAGCAAAGCATTATATTGAACAAAAGAAGAGAAACACAAAATTATTCCCTTTCTATGCTGTCCAAAGACAGGCAGAGCCACTCTGTGGTGATAGAAGCCAGAATAATGGTTGCCTCTGGGAATAGGAGATTGACTAGGAGGAGCGATATGAATGAGGCTCCCTACTGATAGAAATGTTCTTTTTTGATCTGCCCTGATCTGGGTGGTTACAAGGTGTATATCCACCAAACTGTACAAGTGAGATTTGTTTCCTTTTCTGGGTGTGAATTACATCTCAGTATTTTTAAAAAGATTAAATGGTATAATTAAGTTAAATCACAGAATCAGCCTGACAGGTAAATGATGTTTAATACATTATAGCTATTACTGTTATTCAACTTATATACCTGTTACTAACATCTGCTAAGCTCGTGTAACTGCACACACTTGGAAAGACAAGCTAAAAAAAGTTGAAAAAGGAACGCACACGTGATTTGAAAAGCGCATTTGTGAAAGAGTGGGAGAAATGTGAGTGCAATTTATCTAAAGTAAGACACTGGAAGAAACACAGAACTGATAAAGCCTGTGTCCTATAAATGTCTTGATGAACTTCAGAAAATGTTCATAAATGATACAGCCATTGGGAGTTTTGTCACTAATGTCATTTGTTTTTGAAGCCTTCAATTTAGCAAGCAACAATTGTAGCATAGTGTTTTTTAATAAACATTTTAAAGGCACTAGCAGAAAAAAGAGATTTATATTAAGAAAATAAATGGGTTAAGATTTAGGTCAAAATCCCAAAATGATTTGTATTCGTCCTTAATTTGCTCCATGAGAAAGGCTGCTGTGAGAATCTCGGCATTCTCTTGGGATTCCCTTGCTCCCTGCCTCTTTGCAAGAATACAGGCTGGTTTAGCAATGGAGGAGTGAGTACCTTCTAGGCAAAAGAACAAGAAAAGGTTTTTCTTGGAGGCACAGGCCTTATAAACACAGCCTCAGGTATAGAAGGGGGATAAATGTGCTATGGTTTGAATGTACGCTCGCAAACTCATGTTGAAATTTAACTGTCATTGTGACTATATTAAGAAGTGGAACCTTAAAGAGGTGATTGCCCTTACGAACGAATGAATGTCCTTATCACAGGTGTGGGTTAGTTAGTGGGGAGTGGGCTTCTGATAAAAGGATGAATTCGGCTAATTTTTTTCTTGCTGTCTTGAAAGCTCACTTGCCAATGCACTCTGCTGTTTTAAAACCTTTAAAAGGTTACTCTGACAATATAGTTAGCTACATGTAAGCCAACACAGAACCAACAAGAGGTTCTTGAGAACCTATATTATTCCCTTTTGCTTAAATAATGAGTTGTCCTAGAGTAGTCAAATTTATGAAGACCTTAATTAGAATGGTGGTTTGGATGCCAGGCGCAGGAAGGTAGGGAGAGATGCAGGGTTAATGTTTAATAGTTACAGAGTGAGTTCTAGAGATGGATGGTCACCACGGTTGCACAATAGCGGGTGTGTTGTTAACACCACAAACTATACACTTAAAAAATGATTAAGATGGCACATATTACATTATGTGCATTTTGCCACAATTAAAAATATTTTTTAAAAAAGATAACCACTTAGGGAAAACATAAAGATAAATCTTCCATTGTTTTATTTAATAAATTATTAAATGAGTTAATAGATGATCGGGGTCTTTCTAATACATCTTACTAGCTCTTGGCAAACTTTATTTTCTGCTCTAGTTAAGACTTTAAAATTTCACTTAATATTTACGGGTTACAAATAATGAAATTATAAGAATGCAACTGTGCAATCAACTTATAGCCAACCAGTGGAACTAGTTAATGTTTCTCCATATCATAAAGTGCTAATAAAGTAAAACCTATAATCAAAGTAAAATTTAATCGCTTTATAAATGAACTTGACATTGTAGATTTCCTGCAGCAATCAAAAATTTAAAATCTAAAGGGTTCATAGTTTGCATCTTTTGTACAGTGTTGCAAAAGCACTAGCTTTGTGATTCCTAATGGTTTCTCTGTATCTGTTTAATCAATACTCTTTATAACCATTAAACTAAAAGGTAAGTTCAGTGAATATGATTTTAATATTAATACATTACACGTGCAATGGAGTGCTATTATCTTTGAAAGTGTTTTTACATTGATTTTCTCTTCCTGTATCCGCATCTCACTTAACAACATCACTAGCCACCCACATGTCTGGGCCGGAAACTTAAATAATTCTTAAGTCTTCTTCACCCCAAGTTCTAACCACTGTATTTCCCAATCCCTCTTGCTCTCCACTGCCACAGTTTCGGCCTCACTGTGTCTAACTGTGGAAGTCTCTTTAACCTCCCATGCCTCACTCTACTCTACTACAACCTTTCACATTGCTAGAGTGCTTTATAAACATAAATCTGAGAGGGCTTTTATATCACCAAAAATACCAAATTACTTCTATTGTTAACAGAGAACAAAATCTAAAGTTCCTACTATGGCCTGTCTGCCATTCCATTCTCAGCTACCCCTTCCCCAGGAAGATCTAGTCACGTATAGAACTAGTACTTGTCGATATCTGATTATGCCAGCTTTACAAGTCTATTCCTTTGGACCCACTGAACACTTTCCCTAGAAGACTCCCCCAAACCCCCACCACAATTTTCCAGCATATGACATCATTCAAAGGCCAGGCAGCTGCCATGGACAATTCTACATAGAATATGCTAGAGGAGAAAAAAAAAAAATCCTAAATTCCAGCATCATACATATCTGCACTATAGTAGATGAGAAACAGCAGAAGCTTGAACTCTAAACGTACAGTTGATGAAGTCTCTGTATTTAAAAATCTGAGCTGGGAACAATTACAGAAAAACAGTAATAACAACCCTGATGTCTGTAAGCAGTCAGCCAGGAGTAGGTGGGTCATTATAGGATGTCAATCAGGTAGGAATTGAAGATAAAGTCAACAGTGTTACAGAATGAGGATGATGCAAGAAAAGAACCAGTACCAGAGCTGAGCTGTGACTTCTTCCTTACTCCAGTGGTGCTTTTTTGTGGAAGAAGAAACAGAATGAACTGAGATATTAAATCCTGGTCCATCTGCTGCTTGTGTCCCTCCTCATTGCTCACCTACAGCAGACATCACTCATTAAGCCAGGCATTCTTTCCACAGCACTCTTCTCATCCCAGCACCCATATCTGTGCAGCCACAGCCCATGGATCAGAGTTGGTGTATGCACATATGTGTGTACACACACGTGTGTACCACACACATCCACACTCATCTGTCACTTTGTTCCTGCAGTCTCAGTATTCACCTCAGAGTCCCTACCCAGACACTTTTCTGTTTAGTGTTTCTCAATGGTTATCAAGTAAGCATAATGGAAAAGAAGAGTAAGTGTGTATCCCAAGGGCCTTTGGATGTAGCCTACACCCATGACACAGGGAGTTTATTTAAAGCTTCACATTTTAAAACTACGTGTGCTTTTACTCCTTGATGCATACATTTATTTGTAATAAAACAGTGTTTTGAATAGCTTACTACTGGAGAAAAGGGACTTTGTGTAGTCTGGCTCCAAGTGCCCTTTGGTGTGTAGCCAGGTGTCTGCACACCTGTTTGAGATGCACAGTCTGTCCAACTCTGACAGCCGTATGCACTCTCAGAGAAGCAGTCACTTTGATGACACTGATTTTGCTTGAGAACTAGGAATAACCTGAAGGCTTAAAGATAAATGCAAATGAAGAGCTCTGTACCCCTTCCTCACCATTCTAGAAACCGAGTGTCTGAGAGGAAAAACAAAATTCCTCATTGAAGAAGTCAAAAAGGGAGAAATAACAGTTTTAAGTGGTGCTGTCCTCTCTGAATAGCCTTCCCCATGCTTCATCTTGCTAATTTCTCATGCTTTAAAACTCATTTCCAGAACCTTTTCCAGTAAAAAGCTTTTTCTGACTTTCCCTTCTGCTTAGATGCTTGATGTAGATCATGTACATACTTCTATCATATTTCTTTACATAAAATATCATTGTTTCTTTATCTCCTTCATTAGACTATAACAATCTTGAGGAAATAATTTCTTAAACCTTTATATCTACACAAATGTAGCATAATAATATCTGGCAGGTAAGTGTATAACAATGAAAAATAGTCCCCATCTCTTCAGCACTGTTCTCTATAAGCACTACATTATACAATATTTTTATCTACCAAGAGTATTTTAAAGTACATAATGATTAACCATTGTTTCCATTTGACTAATCAGATGTTTTATCTGAGCATGTCCATAAATACAACAAACGGAAAATCCTTTCAGTGTTAAAATTACTTGTTAATTTACATTGTTGCTGTTTTGTTTTGCTCATGTGGGCTCATACAAGTTTTAGCTAAAGGTGTAAAACCCCAATATTTAAAATGTGCGTCATTTTATAGTCATTCACAGGACTTAGTGCAAAACAATTATCTACTTTCTATCATAAAATCATGGAATCCTGACAAAAGGAATATAAAGAACATTTGAAGTGATCAAGTTCGACTGACTTCCCACTTAAAAAAATATGCCTCCTTCTAAACCTCCCCAGTAAGTAGTCTCTGCTTGGACCCTTCCAGTGATGGAGAACGCCCTGCTTCCTGCTACATGCTTTTTGGCATAGCTCTAACACCTGAACCCACAGCCTTTCCTGCATATGAAGAGACTGCAGAGGAAGCTGGCACAGATTGCCCAGCCCAGCAGTCAGGAAGTGGGCCCAGGGCCCAAATTTGTTTACAAATCCCACGTGAAGACTTTTAGCCAGGCCACTCTGCTGGAGACCTGAAATAATTTTTCTCACCAGGCCCAAACCTGCTTCTAAGCCCCACTTCATTAGAGCCTCCTTCATCTTAGCAACCACTTTCATCTTTCATCTGAGTAACGCCTCAGATTTTGAAGGCCTAGAGTTGAAGAGGCCATAAAGTCTTCCTCTCCACAAACTAATGAAACATCAATTCACCATTATTATGCCTTTTATCAACAGAAAATTAGGATCTAACTCGTAATGGTCGCCACCTGAATGCAGCATCTCCTTTTTGAGGACTGAGTATCCAGGTGCACTGCTAGGTGCTAAGAAGGAGGAGTTGTTAATGGCAATTGTGTCAAACTAATCTCAGTACAAACTACTGCATTTTATTATATAAATTCTCAAGATAATTGAATGCTGTATCAAGGACATTCATCCAATTAATTTTTAAAATGTTAACAGAATTCATTTATCATCATAGTTTTAATCATAACTGTCAAGAATTGTTTTATTTTTTAAGTTAGCATGCTAGAGTTTTTAAAGAAATTCAAAGTGATATAACATATGAAGGTTTTTGCTGATTATTCTTATAACTCATATAAATAGGAGCAAGAATTTACACTGTAATTGATTTAAGATTGGCCATATGAGTCATACATAAAAGATCCAAATCCTGCTTCTAAAGGCTTTGAATAGTCATTGATTCTGTGAACTTTGAAAGCTTTTGAAAATGTGCTATGATCCCAATATGGTATTAAGACTATTTTATGTAACCAAAGAAAAAAATACACCACCAAATTATAAAACTCTGGTACTTATATGCTTGGCTGTCTGCAAGGAATTATAGAGACTATTGGAGACATAACCTCTACCTCAAGGGAATTTCTGCCTAGACAAGGAAATCAAACATTAATTCACTTGATACAGTACGAAGTCCATGTACACAAATCATCACTGACGAAAAGCTAGGAAGGACTCCAAATCCTTAGCTATCTATTTCAATAGTCCCCACCCCCCAGGAAGAATATGTGGTTTACTTTCCTGAAAATGCACATTTGTTACCAGCTATAACTTGAACCCCAATATCTCATCCCCCGATCAACTTAGCAGGACCTTGCTGGAAGACTCCTTTTCTATATGTAGTTTATGGCCTTGGTTGGAAACAATAGAATTATACAAATTAGTTGTCACCCCTACTTAGATTAACCAAATCATAGTTCAATACTCTGCTATATATTCAATAAGCCATTAGATCATAAACCTAATCTAATAAGGTATATAAAGTATTTATCACAGTGCCTGCCTGCCTAGCACTAGGTGCTAAATACATGTCAACTTCTTTCACTTTTATCTATTTCCTCTCTTTTCCTTAACTACTCTCTTTTCCCCAAAGTATAGAGTACATTTTAATATTTGAGCATGGTAAAAGAAAAACCAATTAACTCTCTGATATTGCTATCCAAACACTGCATTTGCAAATCTCCAGGCTAGTCATGCAGAAGAGAAAAAGTATATAAATACACCCCTATATCTGAGGGAAAACCCTCAGCTAAATTCTTCTCCATTTAGATGAAGTTAATGTGAGTCTTTTGGAAAATCCCCAGACCGAGGAAGGAACATTTCAGCCCACAGGCCTGACTCAGCCCACTGCTTGATTTCATTCAGCTGGTGGTGAGAAAGCTTTGGGTGTCCCTGTACAGAACCCCAAGAATGGCTCCTACCCCTGAGCCCCAGGGGCCTGCTGGAGTCACCCCACTTACAGAAGTTTCTCCTGGTGTAAGGAACTAAGCAATCATAAACACATGAATTACAATTTCTAAGGGAAGTAAAGCCAAGAACTCCCACTCTCACTTACTCTAGGTTCTAGAATTTAGGAAAGTCTTCTTATCTACTTCTCTTTTCCTCTTCTTCACAAATCCATTACTTTTTTTTTCTTTTGCTTCCTCAAAGGGCTTCCCCCTCTCTGTGTACTTCGCTCTTTGCTAACTCTCTTTCCTCTTTTCTGAATTCCTCCACTTCCTCTTCCCTTTTGTCTATTTGTGTCCATTCTAGGGGCCAAGCCTCTCCTTTCACCGCCACCTCTTCCCAGCCCCATTGCTCCTCTCTTCACCCTCACTTCCGCTTCTGGTGTCTCTTCTCCTGTCTCTTCAGCTGACACTCATTACTTTCTTCCCTCTTTGCAAAGTAAAGCTGAATTCCATGTCCTGGCTTTGTTGTCTTGTAGGACAGTTCTATTTTTTCTTATGTTATACAGGCACTCCTCAACTTATAATGGGGTTATATCCTCATAAACCAGTCATAAATTAAAAATATCATATGTTGAAAACACAATGTATCTCAAACATTATAGCTTAGCCTCATCTATCTTAAACATACTCAGAACATTTATATTAGTCTGCAGTTGGGAAAAATAATCTAACACAAAGCCTATTTTATAATAAAGTATGGAAGACCTCATGTAATTTATTAAGTACTGTGCTGAAAGTGAAAGACAGAATGGTTGTATGGGTACATGAAGTACAGTTTCTACTGGATGTATATTGCTTTTGCACCATTGTAAAGTTAGAAATCTTAAGCTATTTTAAATTGGGGACCATATACATTTCGAAGACAGAAAGCCAGGGGAGTATAATAAAGACAGCATGAGACTTGGGAGTCAGAGATGTGGCTTTGCCCTCTCTCAGAATCTACAAATGCAAAACGGGGATCACTCAATAAATGATGTCAGTGTTCCAATCACTTGAAAGAGGTTAGTGGTTATTATGGAAATAAACAACAACTGATAGAGCATAACAATAAAAATAGCAAATATTTATATAGTCCTTACTATGTCTCAAACACTGTTCCAAGCACTTCAAAGAAGCCCACTGAATCCTCAAACCATCACATGGGCACTGAGAATGTGCAAAGTGGGTGGGATCATGGGTAGGTTTTTTTCTCTTCCAAAAGTTTCTTTTATCACTGTTTTTACAATTTTAAAACAAGGCTGTGGAGTTGAGCATTTCTATTTCACTAAGAAAGTTGACTGAATTTTCAGTTTTATTATACACAGTTGTCTACTGATCGTCTTCCCCCTGCAGTGCAGGGTCATTCATAGAAAAAATAAAAGCAAAAAAACTCTAGGCTGTTGTGATCAACCTATGTACAACTTTCCCTTTTCTAAACAGAAAATAATGCTTCAAAAGATTCATATTGATGTGATAATACATGGAGCATATCATTCAGTATCTTTCAATAAACGTGTGACACTGTCACACAAATGATCACAGTGGAAACACAATCATTATCATTACTGTTAGGAAACATAATCATTATGTGTTAAATAATACACTTAAAGGTTGACCTTGATGTCTCCTGTCTGGTAGAATGGCAGAGAATTTCATTTTAACAGATTGTTAAAGACTCCTCTTAGAAACCCATGTTCCCGGGAGTTACTATACCACATAGGGGTTAAATAGGCACACAGCAGATTAGTATACTTAAAAAATAAAAGCAACACAAAGAGCCTTGACAGCACATTTACTTTCAAAACAGGGGTTGTCTGGGGCTTATTTCTCTAGAAAGTATATTACTTCTGTACTTCTTTAAAATATGATAATTTTTTTTTTTGTTCCTTAATGTTATTTATAAGAATAAACCAATTTGGCCAGGTGCGGTGGCTCATGCCTGTAATCCCAGCACTTTGGGAGGCAGAGGCAGGCGGATCACAAGGTCAAGAGATTGAGACTATCCTGGCCAACACGGTGAAACCCCGCCTCTACTAAATACAAAAATTAGCTGGGTGTGGTGGCACGCGCTTGTAGTCCCAGCTATTCGGGATGCTGAGGCAAGGGAATCGCTTGAACTTGGGAGGCAGAGATTGCAGTGAGCCAAGATCACGCCACTGCACTCCAGCCTGGCAACAGAGCAAGACTCCGTCTCAGAAAAAAAAAAAAAAAGAATAAACCAATTCTTATTTCTGAGAATTGGTATGCAAACATCCAAACTGTAAACAGAAACTGCTCAGTTTTAAAATATTGTACAATTTCTAGAAAGCAGTATTAGGCATTTGCTCTTTCCACACTTCTGGTAAAACAGGAACAGTTCTCTAACACCATGGATTCAATTTAAAACAAACTCACAGAAGTTCAGTTCTGGTATTCAAACATAATGGGTTGCAATTTACTCTTGTATTATCTATAATAAAAGGTTTGCTAAACAAATTGATAGTATAGTAAGTAGTGGCAACTCCAAATTTTCTACATATAATGGCACATAGGGGCTACAATCTAGTCAGAGAAGTCAGTTGACTTATTTTGAAGCTGCATTTGCATGAGAAGCACTCTGATTTTACTTTGATGGTATGTTCATACATAAATAAAAGTAGAGCAGATTTTAAAAAATATCATATGCATACTTTACATAAAATTGAGAAAAAATGATTGTCCACATTAAAGAATACATATTTATTTAGGGTGGCATTAGATGGCTGATGTTTTTAGAGGGAGAATTAACATCTTCTCCTAGTCCCACCCCAAACATTTCCTAATAATAATGGTAAAAAACTGTTGTCTAATCTACTTAAAACAACATTTGGCTCCAAAAACTTTGGCAGTGACTGAAGTGTACACAGACTCAGTGAATATACAAATGATGATGCATCACTTACCTGGGCAATGAATATTCACATAGACCCATCATTAAGCCCTTCTCAGAGGCTGAGATTAGCTACTGTTTACTTGTAGAGCCATGACTGGAATCCAATATGGAATCTCCAAATCCTCTCTCTTTCTCTCAGTTCTCCATAGTAATCCTCTGAGAGCCACAAATTCTGCTAGAGTATATTCTTGAAATTAATACATCAAAATTTATGGAATGCAGACCTTTTGCCTGATTTAGACTACTATTCCTCATAGTCTGACCATATTGTTATTTTACTGAATTTATCTATATATTCTTATTATGTATTTGTGTCATCTATCCAACTGCACATTTTGTGTCTGTGGACATATATATAGTAAACGCTCAATAACTACTTGTTGAATAAAAAAATGGATGATTGAGATTTTACTGAACGATAAAACTATTGCTCCTGTGTAAACAGTGATCTCTATGAGAGTATCTGGAATCATTAATTTCTAAGATTTAGAAAGTTATTTCATTTCCCTATCCATAAAAAGCCTCTGAAAAATTCCAGAATTTGTGGGTGTTTGTACAGATTTTCCAGTGGGGATCTGTGATCATGAAAATATTTTTTAAATTACTAATCTAATGTATGTTCTCTATTATAACCCCTCTGTCACAGACATGATCAACCCAACTCTGCTACACATCTCCAGTAACAAAAAACTCACTACCGTATGAAGCAGTCTAGGCTATTTTCATAGCTCTGATGAATACTGGGCTCTAACTCTTTCCCTGTAACTTCTGACTGACCACAGCTCCATCTGCCAGAGTCACATAAATATGCCCAGACCCTATGCCACTTGACAACCCTTCATGTATTTTCAGACAGCTGTCATAACCCATCCTATTTTCTTTCAAGCAGTCTGTAAATCCTCAGCTCTTTCAACCATAGTCAAGGTTTCTACTATGACTTCTACCCCATCATTCAGTGCACCCAGAACTCTGCCCAGACCTGCACATGTTCCAACCCTCCCATCTTGAGGGTTGAAACAAGTATTCGCAGCTCTCTCCTACTTGTTCTGGGCATCTAGAGTTAATGAGACTAACAGTTACCATGTCAGGGACAGCTGCTTCACTCTACTGATTTAAAGTGAACTTAAAGTTAACTAAAAATCCCTGTTTTCTCTCTATTTATGTTGCAGTTCCACCATGCATGGCCCTTCCGGTCTATCCATGCAGTTAGTTTGGGGATGCTATTGCAGGGTTTTGCAATTACTCCTATTAAACTTTTACTTTTTTTTTTTTTTTTTTTTTTTTGAGACAGAGTCTCGCTCTGTTGCCCAGGCTGGAGTGCAGTGGCACAATCTCAGCTCTCTGCAATCTTTGCCTCCCGGATTCAAGCCATTCTCCTGCTTCAGACTACAGGCATGAACTACCACCTCTGGCTAATTTTTGTATTTTCAGTACAGATGAGGTTTCGCTACACTGGCTGGTCTTGAACTCCTGACCTCAGGTGATCCGCACACCTCGGCCTCCCAAAGTGCTGGGATTACAGGCGTGAGCCACAGCACCCAGCAAAACTTTTACTTTTCAAATGCAATTAATTGTTGCTTTTGGCTGAGGTTCTTAAGGATTCTCAAGTTCTGTCAACCCAAGTTTTAACCACCATCTTTCCCATACAGATTTATGCTCACCGTAGTTCAGATAGATTTTCATGCAAGCTAATTCCTTATTTAATATGCAACTTTTACTGCACAGATCATAAAATAGATGCTGCGGCTGGGCGCAGTGGCTCACACCAGTAATTCTAGCACTTTGGGAAGTCAAGGTGGGCAGATCACAAGGTCAGGAGATCAAGACCATCCTAGGCAACATGGTGAAACTCCATCTCTACAAAAAATACAAAAATTAGCTGGGTGTGGTGGCACCTGCCTGTAATCCCAGCTACTCGGGAGGCTGAGGCATGAGAATCGCTTGAACCCAGGAGGTGGAGGTTGCAATGAGCCAAGATCGTGCCACTGCACTCCAGCCTGGGTGACAGAGCAAGACTCTGTCACAAAAAAAAAAAAAAGATGCTGCATGAACCCTAGATCCAGACTGCCAAGGTTTATCAAATCTGGGTGCTGTCACTTACTAGTTATATGATCATAGGCAGATCACTCAATCTCTTTCTATCTCAGTTTGCTTACTTGTAAAATGGGGTAAATAACCATACCTACTTCATTAAGATTAAGGATAGGATTAAATGTAAAGAGCCCAGAACACATTGTAAGTCCTATAGAAATGCTCGTTTCATAAGTAACTTAGCTTATGTGTGCATATAAGTACAGATCAGAAATCAGTAAGTACTGTAAATGTGGAAAACATCTCAACAACTAAAAGTAGCACTATATGGTTATTTTCCCTGAAGCCCACATCTAGACCAATATAGCTTAGATTTTATGCATTTAGCAAACATAAGGCAATACACCTGTCAGTCTGTTTTCACTGTACCCTACTAATATGAATACTCAATGAACATTTGAAAAGGGGAACACGTCCTATAAACATTCCTGTGCTGCAGAGTACAGGGATTTTATTATTTATCCCCTTTTATTTTCTCTCTGTTTTCTTTCTGTTGTTGAGATTGGTCATTTCTATTGTTTCTCTTCAAATTCACCAACACTTTCTTCTTTCCTCTTCACTCTGCTGTTAAGCCCATCTACTGAGGCTTTTATAAAAATTATCTCAATTACTGTATTTCTTAGTTCTAAAATTTCAATTTAGTTCTTCATAGCTTTTACTTCTTTGGTGAGACTTTCTATTTCTTTGCTGGGACTTTCTATTTCTCTGCTGGGGACTCTCTATTTTATTATTTATTTCAAGTGTGTTTGTAATTGTTGAATAATTTTTGTGATGGCTACATTAAAATCCTTCTCAGATAATTCTACCATCTGTGTTAATTTGGTGTCGATTGTCTTTTGTCATTCAAGTTCATATCCTACTGGTTCTTGTAATTTTCCATTAAAACCTGGACATTTTTGGTACTATATCTTGAGACTATGTATCCGACTTAAATAGAAGATCATGTTTTCCACTCAGTCTCATCATTGAGCAGTGGTGAAACTCCTGACTCTCCTCTAGGCTTCCTCTAACACATTAGCTGGCAGGTGAATCTCCCTCCTTAGCTTCTGCGGTGGGCATAGAGGTGGGACCTCAGTTTATTTCATGGTGTTTGGCTAGATAGAGTGATTATTGTCTAAAAGTTTTCTATCCTGCTAGGTTGCCCTTTTCTGGTCCTTCGGCTAGAAACAGCAGGCTTTTTTTGTGTGTGTTTTTTGTCTGTGCCCATTGGCATTTTCTGTTGCTGGCTTCTCCAGTATCCAGCCTGAGATATAGGATGAAAACAGAAAACCCCAAGAACTTACTGCTGTGTCCTTCCACAGGTCCCATGGTCTCTAGTAAGTCTGCCTTCTTCTCTTCATTCACCTTTCAGAGACCTTTTCTATTTATTTCATATGAAATGTCCAGGATTTTTAGCCGTATTTAGCAGAAGGGATACAGACCCCATCTTTCTAGAGCAATCATGCTTTTATGTAAGACATTAATCTACTGAGTTATAAGACTAGCCTGCAGATTTTCACAAGCCCACAGGGCCAGTTGATTTAGCCCTGTACTTGGGGGTAGCAGGAGCTAGCTTTCATTGTGTTGCCTTCTCTAGTAAGAGAAGCAGCCTCTTCCAGACCAACTCCCACACATACCTGGGACAGCTTCCTAGGCTTATTGCCCTTACACTGAACAGGAGAATCAGAATAGATTCCATCTGCTGTCCTCCCTCATTCCAGCTGGTCCCCATGGGCACAACTCAGCCCTGTACTCACAGATCACTCATCAGGACATGGGAAATGCAGCAGATCACCACTCCTACTGCCCTTCTCCAAAATGCCTTCCCATGTGGATTACCAAAACTGACTTATCTCCACCCCCATCCTTCCTGGCTCTACTGTCCTTCCCCATTCCTATTTGGCTGAGGTCCAGCTGGGCACAGCAAGCATTTTATAGTAAAACATCTAAGGCTGAGGTTCTTTCTCAATCTTCATTCTCTTCAGCATCTGACACTGCTGACCAGGCTTCCTATCAATAGTACCTTACAAATACAGAGTTATTTGCCATTTCCATACATCTTCTTACGTTATCTCATTTTATCTTCATATAACCCTGTAAGATAGCCAGAACAGTATTGTGTTCAAGTTATGTCATATATGAAGAAACTGATACATAAAGCAGTCATATGACTTGCCCACATCGACATGATATTAGGTACCAAAGCCAAGGCTAGATAAATCTGATTTCTCAGTCAGGGCTCATTCTGTACCATGTCATCTTGCCTTTTGTGATACTATCATAACAGGAGTACCTGTAGTTACCATATGATTGCCAGGCACTCCACAGGACCTAATACCATATATACCTGCTATAGAATCTGAGGCTCAGGGAGCTTAAAGCGAAAGCTTTAAGCTTTTTAAAATGAGGGGCAAGGAGCATTTCCTCTGTCTCTGGCCCTCTGTCCTTTCCATACTACATAATCACTATGGCTTCTCTTCTAATTTTCTAAATCCATATCAACAATCCTGTTTTTACCTACAAAATCCATTTCCTTATCTACAGTTGCCAAGTAGAAATTTCCATTCAAATGGCTTGTCATCATTTCAAGCCTCATATGACTAAAAGTGAATTCATTATCCTCACTCCTCTAGCCAGTTCCCCCTCCCACCCTCTATAGCATAACATTCTCCCAGCCATAGGGCACAAAACTGTAGTCATTTTTGATTTATTCATCCCTTCATCCCCAGATCATGTCTGTTAGTCACAAAGTCCTGTTGACTGTTCCTGTGAAGCCTCTCATCTTTCTTCCCAGGTACCTCCCTCTTTATTCCCATGGCTACTTATTCAAAGCCCTGAAACTGATGTTACTGGGTTGGCTTTCTTCCAGCAAAACTCGTAGGTTTTAGGATTATCCTCATTGAATTCATCTTCTGTTCTACTGTCAGACTAATCTTCCTTAACATAGCTCTGTGATATTACTTCCCTTACATATAAGCCTGCAAAGATCCCAGAATCCATAGAAAAGGAGACTAGAGTTCTGTGTAGCCCTCAAGCCCCCCAGAATCTTCCTTCTCCTCATCTGGATGAGCTATGAAACTGGGCTCATCATTGCTCACTTCCTTGTCATCATCCCCATACTCAGACTGCCTTTCTGCTCACTTCTGCCCCCTTCCAATTCTATCCATCCTTCAAGAGACCAGGTACATTGGAACCCATACAGTCACGAAATTCCTATCACACATATAGTTTCTACCATCCATCCAAGCAACAAGCTGCATGCTGACCTGAGTTATTCATCTTTGCTTTGTGGGAGTCTGCCATATCTCCCAACTGGATGGTAATAAGCCCAGGAGGAAACGGGCAAAGGGGACATGGCTCATGCTCCCCTATTCCCCACATCTCCTATAAAATGCCAAGCATGAGCAGGAAAGCCAATAAATCAGTGCTTCTTATAGCTTTAATATGCACCTGGTAGGCTTGTTTCCCTAGGATGAGGTCTGTGGTCACCCCACATGATATTGGAGCAGGTAGTTTACAGACCGTATTTTGAGAAGCCCTGATTTTTTCAGAGTGAGTTGAAAAATACATGCCAAAGGCAGACACGACATTGTTTTCTATTCCTTTGCTTATCAACCAGATCAGGAATCATTCAAATACACATAATTTTCTGTTGTTCAAGGTAGTTTTAAAAAACAAAAAAAAACAAAAAACAAAAAGAAAGCCAAAGATTTGCTATGCATAAAACAAAATTCTAGGAATTTTGGAGAATGTGACATTCAACAAATTTTCGAAATTCAGAAAGCAAGAATTTGGTCATAACTGATTTTACAAAAAGTCTTATGCAATAGATGAATTAGAAAAGGCATTTGGGGATTGGATGTGGAAATTAGAATGAAGAATTCTTCCAGCTAAAAATTTAATTCACTAAGCAACCCAGGAAACATGGTTTTCCAATGAATAATCTGCCATAAATATATAGATAGTGAGGAGAGAAAAAAAGGAAAGGATCCTATGATGCTTTTAGCATTACAAAATTATTTAATGAATTTCCAAAACATTTTAGAATATGTTGAATATTTATGAAACTAGATTCAGTAAAAAAGGAAGAAGATAGTTCAGCAAAAATAATAAGAGATACTTGCAGATAGCATATTTTATATTTATGTTAATAATCCAAAACTGGATAAAATTATGTAGTTCTTAAGAAGCAAATATGTCACATTATGGAGTTTTCTTGACAATGGAGAAGTAGAGGAGGATTTTTAAAAGCTCACAATTCTGTGAAAAGCACATTTTAAGTAGTCAATTTGGGGTAACTATGGTTTTTGTGATGGACACAGTTTCCAGTTTCACTAGTGTGTGGTTCATTTTTGAGAAATATGTAATAATTTTAAAATAATGATATGGCTTGGCTGTGTCCCCACCCAAATCTCATCTTGAATTCCCATGTGTTGTGGGAGGGACCCAGTGGGAGGTAACTGAATCATGGGGCAAGTCTTGGGCAAGTCTTTCCCGTGCTGTTCTTGTGATAGCGAATAAGTCTCATGAGATCTGATGGCATTATAAAGGGGAGTTTCCCTGCCCAATCTCTCTCTTTGCCTACTGCCATCCATGTAAGACATGACTTGCTCCTCCTTGCCTTCCACCATGATCATGAGGCCTCTCCAGCCATGTGGAACTGTAAGTCCATTAAACCTCTTTCTTTTGTAAATTGCCCAGTTTCAGACATGTCTTTATCAGCAGTGTGAAAACTGACTAACAGAGTAAACTGATACCAGTAGAGTGGGGTGCTGCTGAAAAGATACTGGAAAATGTGGAAGCAACTTTGAAAGTGGGTAACAGGCAGAGGATGGAACAGTTTGGAGGACTCAGAAGAAGACAGAAAAATGTGGGAAAGTTTGGAACTTCCTGGAGACTTGTTAAACGGCTTTGACCAAAGCCTGATAGCAATATGGACAATAAAGTCCAGAATGAGGTGGTCTCAGATGGAAATGAGGAACTTCTTGGGAACTGGAGCAAAGGTAACTCTTGTTATGCTTTAGCAAAGAGACTGGCAACATTTTGCCCTTGCCCTAGAAATTTGTGGAACTTCAAACTTGAGAGAGATGATTTAGGGTATCTAGCAGAATAAATTTCTAAGCAGCAAAGCATTCAAGATGTGACCAGGGTGCTATGAAAAGCAATCAGTTTTATAAGGGAAATAGAGCACAAAAGTTCGGAAAATTTGCAGCCTAACAATGCAATAGAAAACCCCATTTTCTGAGGACAAATTCAAGTCAGAAGCAGAGATTTGCATAAGTAATGAGGAGCCAAATGTGAATCCCCAAGACAATGGGGAAAATGTCTCCAGGGCATGTCAGAGGTCTTCACAGCAGCCCCTCCCATCACAGGCCCCAAGGCCTAGGAGAAAATGATTTCCCAGGTGAGTCCAGGGTCCCGTGCTGTGTGCAGCCTAGGGACTTGGTGCCCTGCTTCTTAGCCACTCCAGCCATGGCTGAAAGGGGTCAAAAAGCTGAAGCTGTGGCTTCAGAGGGTGCAAGCCCCAAGCCTTGGCAGCTTCCATGTGGTACTGAGCCTTCAAGTTCACAGAAATCAAGAATTGAGGTTTGGGAACCTCTGCCTAGATTTCAGAGGATGTATGCAAGTACCTGGATGTCCAGGCAGAGGTTTGCTGCAGGGGTGAGGCTCTCAGGGAGAACCTCTACTAGGAAAGTACAAAAGAGAAATGTAGGGTCAGAGCCCCACACAGGCTCCCTACTGGGGTACCACATAGTAGAACTGTGAGAAGAGGGCCACTGTCCTTCAGACCCCAGAATAGCAGATCCACTGACAGCTTGCACCATGTGCCTGGAAAAGCCACAGGCACTCAATGCCAGCCTATGAAAGGAGCCAGGAGGGAGGCTGTACCCTGAAAAGCCACAGGGGCAGAGCTTCCCAAGACCATGGGAACTCACCTCCTGCACCAGTGTGACCTGGATGCCCAAGACCATGGGAACCCACTGCCTGCATCAGTGAGACACGGAGTCAAAGGAGATGATTTTGAAGCTTTAAGATTTGACTGCCCTGCTGGATTTCAGACATGCATGGGGACTGTAGCCCCTTTGTTTTGGCCAATTTCTCCCATTTAAAATGGCTATATTTACCCAACGCCTGTAATCCCATTGTATCTAGGAAGTAACTAAGTTGTTTTTGATTTTACAGGCTTATAGGCAGAAGAGATTTGCCTTGTCTCAGATGAGACATTGGACTATAAAATTTTGAGTTAATACTGAAACGAGTTAAGACTTTCAGGGACTGTTGGGAAGGCATGATTGGTTTTGAAATGTAAGGACATGAGATTTGGGAAGGGCCAGGGGCAGAATGATATGGTTTGGCTGTGTCCGCACCCAAATCTCATCTTGAATTCCCATGTGTTGTGGGAGGAACCTGGCGGGATGTAATTGAATCATGGCGCAGGTCTTTCCCATGCTGTTCTCATGATAGTGAATAAGTCTCACAAGATCTGATGGTATTATAAGTGGGATTTTCCCTGCCCAATCTCTCTCTTTGCCTACTGCCATCCATGTAAGACATGACTTGCTCCTCCTTGCCTTCTGCCATGATTGAGGCCTCTCCAACCATATGGAACTGTAAGTCCACTGAACCTTTTTCTTTGTAAATTGCCCAGTCTCAGGTATCTCTTTATCAGCAGTGTGAAAATGGACTAATACAAGTAATAATGTAACAATAACAATGTCAAGTTAGGGGCACTATTGTCTTTTAGGAAGATATAAACATCTTAGTGTAACCAATGACTTTTTTCCTGCATTTCCCCCATTAAAACAGCAACTTGGCTTTTGCTTGAATATCATTAACTGGGAGAGAATCTCTCTTTTCTGATAAGTTCTAATTCTTAGAACATTTTCTTTCATTCAGAAGAAATCTAGTTCTCCAAATCACTAGTCCTAATTTTGCTCTGTGAAATCAGCCGGGTCAAGTCTTCTTCCTTTGCTTTGTGAAAGTTCTTCTAGTATTTAACATTCAGATCTCCATTCTTTTCTTTTGGATAAAAATTCTTAATTTCTTTAACTATCTCTCAAATGTCATGTTTTCCAAAAGCCTCCCAATTGCTCTGCTCTCACTGTATTACAGCTCGTCAATGTCTCTCAAAGCATGGCACCTACCCTTTAGAATGAGACTCCAAATTTGGCCTGCCTAGAACAGAATATAGGGGAGCTATTACTTCATATAATGTGCACCTGAGACTTTCTATTAATACTACCTGAAATTACATAAGATATTTTAGTAATTTCACCATACCACTAGCTCATATTTAGCTAATTACAATCCTCAAAATTCCCAACCCCCACCATGAACTATTTTAAGTTGCATCTCCTACGTTCTATACATATTAAATAGAAATTTCAGAACTTATAGTCAAGATTTTACATCTATAATGTTACAGGCCACTGTTTCCCTCTAAAAGCCCCTAGGCAGAATCCTAGGCCATTATGTCCCTTCCTAAAGATATCCATTAGCGTCTGGTTTACTGTAACTCCCAGGATCTGTCATGGTTCATTGTGATGTCAGTAATCACACAGGTGACTGTTTCACTCCTATTTTCACTTTTCTTCTGGACTCCTCCAACGATCTTTTCTTCTGAAGTCTCTTTCAGTTTTCCTACTTCATTGCCCACTTTTACTCAGTTTTCTTTGAAAGACCTCTGAATATTTGAGTGACCCAGGACTCCTTGACCTCGTCACTGTCAACACTCACTCCCTTGGTGATCTCATTTCTATACCAACAATTCCCAATGTATATATGCAGGTCGGATCACTCCCCAGCCCCACTCTACACTGCTTACTTGACATCTCCACTTGGACATCAAACAGACATTCAAAAACTAACATTTGTAAAACCGAACTCCTGGATTTTCCCTAAAACTTGCTCTTCCTAAAGTCTTCCCAACCCCAGCTAATAACAAGTCCATTCTTATGTTTACTCAGGCCAAAAATCATGGCACGTCCCTTGTGCTCTTTCTAACACATTATATACATTCAGAATATATCTAAAATCCAACCACTTTTCACCTCTTCCAATGCTGTTACTCTGGTGCAAGCCACCATGATTTCTTTCTCAGATTATTGCAATGGCCTACTAGTAGGTCATTCTTGCTCCACACCAACCACCACTACCCCCATGTTAGATTCTCAATACAGTGACTAGAGTGAGTCATTAAACTTAAAACTGAACTCTAAATACGTTCCTTCTCTATTTAACACCTCTCCCATTCCTGTGGCTCTCATCACACTCAGAGTAATATTCAAAGCTGTTACAAGGGCCTACAGGACCTAATCTATCCATTCCATTCTACCTCTGACCCTTTGCTCATCCTCTATCATTCTCCCCTTGCTTACTCCACCTCACGGCTCTTCCTGTGGTTCCTTGAATGTGCTAGGCACACTCCCACCCAGGACCTTTGCAACAGATATTCCCTCTGCCCAAAATGTTCTTCTCTCAGACATCTGCATGACTGTTCTGTCACTTTCTTCAAGTCTCCGCTTTAAAGATATCTTATCAAAGAGGTCTTTTTTGACTAACCCTCTCATTCCCATTACTCTGTTTTGACCTTTTTCATAATACTTATCATCCCTTGATACAGATGTTCTGGTCTCTGTTGCCCTTCCTTACTCTCTCCTTGCCCCCACCAAGAAAAAAGTATACTTTATGGATGAAAGGCTTTTATCTGTCCTTTTCTGTACTATAATCCTCAGTGCTTAGACAATGCCTGACATATAGCAAGAGTTCAATAAATAGTAGTATAATCATAAGTAATGCTCTCTTGCTGAAACTAATTACAATGGTTACCTCTGGAGAGGAGCAATGGACTGTTGAAAGGTAAGGTGTGAAGACTTCCTTTTCTCTGCTTACCCTTTTGTAGCTTCTAGATTTTAATACCATGTGTATGTATTTTCTACCCCCCCCATTTTTAAATTGGGGCAAAAATAATTTTAATAAACAGATTTATCTTGTTGCTTTTGAATAAACATTAAAATCAAGATTCTTTTTCACAGCAATGCTGCCCTGTAGCATATTAGCCATCCTTTGAAATTTTGTGCAGTTTATAAATTAAAGAGCATGCTTTCTATATCTTTACGTAAGTTGAGCATTTTGTAAGTTCCTAGAAACAGGAAGTGCTACATGCGTGTTGGTAATTCAAAATCTGAAAAAGAGGGAAATAATGTTGTACAGGCATGTTTTAGTGAACCAGAGGGAATTTCTGAACAACATATTCATTCTTTTCTAAGGGTCTATGAATATTTAGCATAATAACACATTCTTAGATTCTACCAGCAATCAGTGTCAAACATACTGGTTTATAAGTTTTAAGAATCCACCATTTTCCCCTTTTTGAAAATCATATATCAAATTCAGCTTTTCTAGCCCTAGTCTTATTCTCCAAAGATACTGGGAACGAATTTAAAGCTGCTCAGCACACTCATTCAATTCCATGAGATGTAAAGTAGTTGGATGTGAAGAACTGATCTCATCAAAGTAGTAATACAAGATTTTACCTTCTTTTTTTTTTTTTTTTTTTGAGATGGAGTCTTGCTCTGTCGCCCAGGCTGGAGTGCAGTGGCCGGATCTCAGCTCACTGCAAGCTCCGCCTCCCGGGTTCACGCCATTCTCCTGCCTCAGCCTCCTGAGTAGCTGGGACTACAGGCGCCCGCCACCACGCCCGGCTAGTTTTTTGTATTTTTTAGTAGAGACGGGGTTTCACCGTGTTAGCCAGGATGGTCTCGATCTCCTGACCTCATGATCCACCTGTCTCGGCCTCCCAAAGTGCTGGGATTACAGGCTTGAGCCACTGTGCCCGGCCGATTTTACCTTCTGTTTACTTTTCCTGGAATCCAGGTATCTCTGTATGTTTCAATTTTCCAACTTAACAATCACTGTCCATTTTAAATTAGGGAGCTCAAATAAGAATTGAGAAGCTCTTCCCTCCCTTTTCTCATATCCTAATACTACAGCATCTTCCACAAACAGTGGGCCTCTCTGGCTCGCACTCTTCTCACCGTTCTCCCTGCCCTCAAATGTTATTTAACCAAACAAAACTGGTTGTCTTTCATTTTTGGACCATGTTCTTTATAATGACTTTAGTGCACAGCATTCCTATATAGATATATTAGTCTCTTGAAATGTCTTTTATTTTCACTGCTCTCTAAATTTTCCAGCATCGTTTTCAAAACTCCCTTAGTCACCACTGAAATAATCTAATTGTTGAATAAAATCACAACTAACTAATCCAAAGATCTTGATGTAACATTTAGCCAGTTATTTCTTTGAGGATGCAGAGAATGAGATAGATGATAGAAATAAAGGGAGAGAAAGATTTTCTTGTTCACAGCTAGACAAAAAGGCAGATTTTGTCTTTCACAGTCTGAGCAAGCTGTGCTCATATTTACTTATCCTGTGTTGATCTCAGAACACTAACTCATACCCTTGTGCCCATGGGGTTAGATTATTATAATTCCCTTCTAGTCAAGCTTCCAGCAATAACTTGGGAATGAAGAAAATTAAAAATAACATGAAAGGAACTATTTGGCTAAAGTAAATACTGTGAATCAGAAAGGTGCACATGTTTTAGGAAGCCATGACCGACCTGTGTTTAGCACAGATCCTTACACAAAGGAGGCATTTAATATGTCTACTAAGTTGAATTGAACCGCAATGGTTTCTCACTTTACAAAAGATAATAAAAGCTTTCTGTAATCCCTGTAATCCATGCTCCCAGGGATAGACAATAAAATGGGCAAGATAACCAACAACGCTTCTCTCAACCCTCAGAATCGGAAGTAAAAAAGAGATGGAGAGAGGAGAGCCTATGAGCAAGGCAATGAGCAGGGTGGTTTTGTTGGAACAGTAAGTTCATGAAGGGAAAGTTAAGCTGAAAGCCTTTATAATATTTATCAATGTATTTTTAAAGTATGTAAGCATCTCTAAATTTTAATTTAACCTAATTTGAATTCCCTATATTAAAGAATATATATTGTACTTACTTACAGAAATGGTATTGACTGCATCCAGAGGATATGCCTGTATCCAGAGAATTGACTGTATCCAGAGATATTGACTGTATCCAGAGAAATAAATTGCATTCGTTTTCCAAACTCTTTTATTCATCTTATATGTTTCTTTAAAAATAGTAATAGCGAAGTGTAATGTCACTTACCATTTCAATAGAACTGTAACTTTCTCAAAAGAAAGAAGATTGAAATTTATACCTTCTGAAGGGGATTACCTGGAAATGATTCCAAATAAAAAATGTCCACACATCTGTCAAACACATCCAAAAGTGAAGACAGTTAATCTAGCCTCCAAATGGAATTTAGAAGATAAGTGGTAATGTGTTATAGTTCTTTAGATTTGTTATATTATATAGAATAAACACAGGGTATATGAAACTTTCTGAAAGTTATTTAAATCATGATAGACTGAGAATAGTTTTTCCAATACAGCATCACATTTAGCATTTGAAAAATGCAGACATATAAACAATATGGTCCATGGGAAAGTAAATTGGAAAATGCTTTTTTAATTATCTTGAAATTTAAGTCAAATTATCCATAAATTGATATCACTGCAGCAAATCATATTGGATTGATTTTTCCTGACCATTCTCCATCATGTTCTTGATTTTGCTTTCCATATATTAAGCAGTCAATGAGTTAATTTCCAAAGCAGGCAATGAGTTAACTTCTATTTCATTTTGTTCAAATGTTCTATTTAAAATTCTTTCTTTAAACAAAGGATCATTCTTTTCTCCTTTTGTTATTGTATGCTCCTTTTGAATAGTTTCCAGGAATAAAATAACTGATCATGAAAAAACAAAACAGTTGCTCTTAACACTCTTTGTATAAAGTTATTAGATGATGATACTTGTATGATTAACAACACTAACATGTTGTAGCTACTATGGTGTATTAAATGTTCCCTTGTCAACAGACATAATTTCACATGTCCATTATCAATTTAGAAATGAAGTTGTAATTTTAGAAAACAGTGTTATTTTGTTGAGACTATTTCCATGCCACAAAAGGGACAGAAGCAATGAGAATACCTGAAAATAGAGGAGGGATGGAGTTTTATGGTGCAGTTTTAATGATGTTTAAACATATATTCATTCCAGGACACTGCTGAGAAATATTTTTGCAAATATTCCTGGAAGAATTTTAATTACCATCGATGTATAAAAATAAATAACAGAATATCTGTCCAGATGGCATGATTGGTGATGGTTTTCAGAAAAAGTTTTTAAAACATCAGTATGTCTTAAATTTCCATCTGAAAAAGAAACAAACTCTGTTTACAGTGCATCACACTCAAAGTCTAAGTTACTTCTTAGTTTGAGCTGAGTCCCAAAAAGCACCACTCTTAAAAAAAAAAAAAAAAAACACTCTTTTGCCATGTGGGGACACAGTGAAAAGACAGCTGTGTATGGACCAGGAAGCAGACCTTCACTAGACACCATTTCTACCTTGATCTTAGATTTCTCAGCTTCTAGTACTGTGAGAAAATAAATTTCTGTGTATAAGCCAAAAAAAAAAAAAAGTAAATTAAGAAATACAGTGTAAAGTAGTGTGCTTAATAGGCGTCTCTGATACAATTGAGGGCTGACCTGCTAACTTTGCTTATAGCAATAGAACTGCCAAAATAACAGACCAGGAAGCTGGACAAGACTTCTTTGGAATTTTAAGATCTAGCTACTTATTTATATATCATTTCTGGCATTTGAGTCTCTTATAGCAGCACATCCAGTCTACTTAATAGGAAACATAGAGATTTAAGACATTAACCAATCAACAACTATATTAGAAATTCCTTCAAGCCACAATCATAAACTAAAAATTGTCTATATAAATATGCAAAATGTGTTCCTTCCATCTTTCTTCATTCTTCTCCTATCCAAACGTAGTATCATGTTTGATTTTATTACTATATTTGTTGCCTAGGATAGAAAACCCCAAACACATTCAATAAAGCAAGGTATTTCTATAATAATAATACTAAAAATGCCAAATGCATTGTTATTTGTTACAGCCACCTTTCTGTAACAATGCACTGTACATTTTGAAATTGCTAAAAGAGTAAATTTTAAATGATTTTACCACAAAAAATAAGTACATGAGATGATGGATTTGTTAATTAGCTAATCATTTGACAATGCAGACATATATCAAAACATCACACTGTACCCCACAAATATATATTCTAAGCATTTCCTATATAATAACTTTTGTGGATATGTTACTGAACATGGGGCACTTAGCTTCCCTTTTCTAGTTCACATGATCTTGGTGGCATTAATAGGAGGTGGGTAATGTTTCGTAAAGAAACAATTAACTTTGATTACAGTGGATAAAGATTCTGAACTATGAGCAGTCTAGCCTCAGCAAAGAATGGTAAAGACAAAAACTACCTTCCTTTGTCTATTATTATTTGCCATCTTCTTTTGTAATTATAAAGAGTTTTGTTTCCATTTGGATGCAGAAGTTGAAGGAGAGACTGCGCAGCCATTCTTAGACTTAAATCCTCCCCCACCCCCAGGGATATAATAATTAATATACAACCACTGGCGTTTGGCGTTGGGGCTTTTTAGTACTTTTCTTTCTTTCTTTTTCTTTTTTCTTATATAGGGTCTCCACTTTTTCTCTTCCCTTCAGGATATTGACAAATTTTATTCAAGGCATTCTCCAAACCTCTTTTCCCCAGCTCAGATCTTCTGTACCAGCGCAGTTAATTACAATTACCTTAGGCATTCCACATAACCCTTAAGCTTCTAGCTTACGAAAAGGGGTTTCTTTAAATCAACCACCAAGAGCACACACACCAGTCACACTCCCCTTCCCCTCCTCTGGGAGCACCCACCACCCCAGGCCTTCTAGCTCTACATTGCCAAAACGACACAACTCCCACTCCACCATAGCAAAGCTTTCTCAGGAAAGAGCACCACACAGCATCCCCTTTCCTCTCCCTGGAAACAGCGTTAACCAGGCCGGCAGCCTCAAAGCGCCCTTCCTGGATCCTTTGACCAGGATGCGCCAGGGGCCTGGGCTCCCGTTGGACACTGGCGCGCTCAAACTTCGAATAGGGCGTCAGGTGAAGAAAGGCCAAACCCAGGGCAATTTCCTTGGGGGTGGGGGGCGGGGCGGGCGGGTCAGACTGCTGGTAAACTGTGCTACGTCCACTCACCACCACCCAAGCCCTACAACCCACAGCCAAGTCCGCCGCATTTCGGACTTCCAAGTTTCAATGCTCCCTGCAAGGTGGGGCCATCCGGGCAGCGACGAAATACAGGTTTTGGGCGGGGGCAGCCACAGCACCCTAGCAAAGCTGTGCCTTCCGAATTAGGGACAAACTCCCTGGGATTTGTTTTCTGCGGGGGGAAAGGTGAAGGGAGGTGGGGGGAGTAGGGTATGGTGGCGATTCGTGGAGGGCAAGGGCAAGGGGCAGTTACAGCCACATCTCTGCCCTGGACAGAGCCGGGTCCAGGGGCCGCGGGCCTGCCTGCCGCTGGGTTGCCAGCATCTCCTGTAGCCGGCGCGCACACCGCGCGCAAACACGCCCCCCAAAATCCCCACAACCTGTCAAACCGGCCCTACAGCTCCGAGCCCCCTGGCAGGAGGGAGAAACTTGTACCCAGACTCGCCAGCAGTCAGAATGCTGCGGTTTGTCGATGAGAACAATTTTTAAACCGGAAATAATCATGATAATGAAATAAAAGGATCAAAAGCATCTTGACTTCTTCTGAGCCTTCGGGAAAAATAAAATTGTTGTTTTCTACCAGCCCGCGAATATTCCCAGTCGCCTGTGGCGACGCGGGGGTGGGGTTAGCGCTCAAGGCAGAAAGCGCGAGGCAGGTGCCCAGGAGAGCCGCGCAGAAGGGGACTGAATAGGGGGCCCGGGTCCCCAACGCCATTTGAGGGGCAGCGGCGCCCGCCTTACCTGTGGATGCAGTTTCCATGGCAACGGGCGACTGCCGGGCGGGGCCCGAGTCGGGTTCCCGCGGCGCCGCTTCCCGGGCCCTGGCGCCCAACCCCGGGCTGGGCTCCCCAGCCTGCGGCGCTGGCGTGGCCCCTTTCGGCGTCACCGCTTCGTCCTCCCCCTCCCCCCGGTCCCTGAGCCACTGGGACCCGGGGCCGGCCAGCGGCAGCAGCTCGTCCTGCGTATCCGGCGGCGCGGCCATGGCTGGCGGTCCCCCGGCGCGGCGACGGCGGCTTGGTTGGGCCGAGGCTCGGTGGCTGCGCGGGCGCTCCCTGCTGCTGTCCCCGGAGGGACTCGGCGCTCGGGGAAGCTGCGGTGTCTCAGCGCCACCGCCGCCTCTGCTGCAACTCCGCCGAGCCGCTGCCTGCCGTTCTTCCCGCTTCAGCTCCTCCTTCTCCCCCCTCCTCTTCCTCCGGCCCCGCCGCGGCCGCTGCCTGCGCTCCTCCTCCTACTCCAGTCGCTGCTGCCGCCGCTGCTTCGCTACTCCCAAGCCTGTTATTACGCAGGTGAAAATGGCCTGCTTGGTCCCGGTCCTCCTGGGCACGTCAGCCCCCAACCTGCAAATGGCAGGCCCCAGTTAGGGGATGTGCCAGATCCCCTCGAATCTTCCTCTCGTTTGAGGAGGAATAAAAAGGAAGAACCAGCAGGTAGAAGCAGCCACCAGCAGCGTCGCCTTCCCAACTCAGAAAGTTAAGCCCCGACTGGTGTCCTGGGTCCCGAGGCAAAGAGGGAAAACTAGAGAACTCAGGGCCACAGTCCTGAGAGTGAGCAGTATGAGTTGTGGAGAGGACACAGGTCTGAGCGGGGAAGGGGTGGAGATGGGTTCTGATGGCAGATGGAGACCAGGGAAGCTGCAACCCCGAGGTTAAATCCTGCGTTTCCAGAATGGGCCTGAAAATAGTGGAGTAAAGGAATGAGTTATCAGGACAGCCTCCAAAAAAAGCTTAACACATCTCACCCTGACCAGCCCTGAGTGCAAACAGGATATCATTAGGCAGGACAAACGCTGTACATTTCCTTTCAGAAACACTGAGCCAAGGCCATCCTAATCATACGCTGTCTGTGCAGTCTGTTGTATTTCAGAAGTTGGACATTCCAATGAGCTTGCATCTTTTTCTTTACAGTTCACTGCGATAAAATGGAAGATAGCAAATAAACCCAAACTCAGAGGAAGAAAGTGACTTGCCTTAACATGTATTATGCCCATATGAAGACCCATCTTTTCAAATGTCTTGTGTTTTATTGGTTCCCCAGTTGTTTATACAATAATAAAATAATGTGCCTTTAAAAACTAAGATTCACCACAACACACACGGTGAAGGAGTAGGTTTATCCACTGTTTCTTCTCTAGAAAAGGAGGGCGCAGACGGTACAGCACACTGTGAGACTGTGGGACTCTAGGCCACCATGCTTATCTTGAGGATTTCATACCTGTCCATCGGTATATTCAAAGGCCAACTTCAGGACCATTCAGGCGCTCCTCAATAATGCTAAAATGAAAAAGCCCAGAGTCTGCCTAATCTTTTGTTCTGCTAGTGCACTAACGTTCAAAAGATGACAATAAATTAGAGAAAAATCATTCACTAAACAATAAATATGGCCTCCTAAAGCCAGATGTCCCTGGAAATCTGATGGTCACCAAAATTTTACATTTTTGATATACTCAAAATTATCTCTCATGATGGAAATGTTCACTATCTAGATTGTGGTTACAGCTTCACAGGTGCATACATATGTCAAAACTTACTATTTACTGTAAATATGAACAATTTAATGTGTTGTCAGTTATACCTCAATAAAGCTATAAAAATAATCTCATCCAAAAACAACAAAATAATTGGTTACCATGAATCATAATGATTTTTAAATATCTTTCCATGGGAAAACAAGAGCGTATTTAAGAAGCCGTTAAGTTGAAAAGCTTATTCCACTGCTGTCTTTCCGTGGAGTTTAATCCTGTCTTGTAATTAGAGGGCACTTGTAAGCTTTTTTCAAATCTATTACTTAGTATTCCCTAAAGCTTCAGAAATACTAGATGGGAATTTATCATGGTTTTATTACTAATAACAAGACAAGAAGATAGACAATTCTAATGATATAACCTTAAAGTGGTTATTGATGAATACTAATATTTGAGAATTGCTATGCAAAGGAGTTACATACAAAATAATAGGAAGTATATTCTTTTGTTTCTCTGAGAAACATAAATGAAAGTCATCATTAAAAAACTAGGAGGCTTAAGCAAGCCTCTTTTTTCCTTATGATTAAATAGATAGGAAGTTTGGGGATATGATTCTAATTATTTGTCATATTTCTTTCATACTGCTCAATACTCTCATTGAGAACATGTGAAGGAAATAGCCAGTTAAATCTATTTAGAGTGTAGTTGTTAAAGGAAATTGACCATTATTGACAGCTCCATTTTGATAAAGTATTCTATTTTACACTGCTGAAAAGAGATGACACAAGATTTCAGTGTTAGCAATTTTCATTACTAACTTTCTTTATTAGACTCCACCTTTGGATGTATACAAATTATCTATTTGGGAGAAGAAATTTTCAGGTTTATGCTATGACTTGAAATGACTTGCACCCCTCTGAACTGACAAAGCCTGGCTAATTTGAAGATTTATGGGCAAAACACACAGTCGGCAATGGGATTCTGGGGCTTACAAGTTGCTCTAAGTTATGGATTACTCTAAAATGCTTTTGAGTAAGAAGAGTTGAGACAAAAGAACTGTCAGGTTTTGTTTTCAGCTTTTGTTTTTAGGAAAAGAAGTTTTGTTCATCATTTGAAAAGAAGGAATGAGGAGCATTTATTTAGCACTAGCTTCTTAACTTAGTCCAAACCATGTATCATGGGGAAACAGGGTGTGGGGACATGCAGGAAGAGCGCCGCAAGTAACAAACTTTAACCAAGATGAAATTCTTTCCAGCCTCACTATTACAGTTACTTAACATATCTACATCCCAGCTGTAACCTGGAGATTTTTTTTTAGTTTTTGTGGGTGGGTACATAGTAGGTGTATATATTTACGGGGTATATGAGATATTTTAATACAGGTATACAATGGATAATAATCACATCATGGTAAATGGGGTATCCATCACCTCAAGCATTTAACCTTTCTTTGTGTTACAAACAATCCAATTATAATCTTTTTGTTGTTTTGAAATATAAAATAAATTATTGTTGACTGTAGGCACCCTGTTGTATTAATGAATACTAGATCTTATTCACTCATATCTAACTATATTTCTATATCTATCATTAACTGTCTCACCTCCGTGCCCCTCAGGCCCCCACCAACCTCCCAGCACTATACTGCCTGGCCTCTGAGAAACATCCTTCTACTCTCTATCTCCATGAATTCAACGGTTTTAATTTTAATTTACCACAAATAAGTGAGAACATAAGAAGTTTGTCTTTCTGTGCCTGGCTTATGTCACTTAACAAATGTCCTCCAGTTCCATCCATGTTGTGCAAATGATAAGATCTCATTCTTTTTTATGAATGAGATCATAAAAATGATATTGAGCACCTTTTCAATGATATTGAGCACCTTTTCATATGTCTGTTTGGTATTTATTTGTATGTCTTCTTTTGAGTAATGTCTATTTAGATATTTTGCCCATTTTTATATTTTTTCTTATAGAGTTATTTGAGCTCCTTATATATTATGGCTATTCATCCCTTGTCAGATAGATAATGTGCAATTTTTTTCTCTTATTCTGTGTGTTGTCTCTTCACTTTGTTGTTTCTTTTGCTGTGCAGAAGATTTTTAACTTGATGTGATCCCATTTGTCCACATATGAATAATAAGTCCATTGTGTATATGTACCACATTTTCTTTATCCATTTGTCTCTTGATGAACACATGGGTTGCTTGCAAATCTTGACTAGTGTGACTAATATAGTGCTGCGATAAACATTGGAGTGCAGATAGCTCTTCAATATACTTTTGCCTTCTTTGGGGTATATACCCAACAAACAAACAAAAACAGGAAAACATTGAAGCACTGGGGAAACTCTCCAGGATATTGGTCTGGGCAAAGATTTCTAGAGTAATAATCTATAAGCACAGGCAACCAAAGCAAAAATGGACAAGTGGCGGTGGCTCACACCTGTAATCCCAGCACTTTGGGAGGCTGAGGCGGGCAGCTCACAAGGTCAGATCGAGACCACCCTAGCTAACACGGTGAAACCCCCTCTCTACTAAGAATACAAAAAATTAACCGGGCATGGTGGTGGGTGCCTGTAGTCCCAGCTACTCGGGAGGCTGAGGCAGGAGAATGGTGTGAACCTGAGAGGCAGAGCTTGCAGTGAGCCGAGGTTGTGCCACAGCACTCCAGCCTGGGGGACAGAGTGAGACTCCATCTCAAAAAAAAAAAAAAGGAAATGCTACTGATTTTGTATGTTGATATTGTATCCTGCAACTTTACTGAATTTGTTTATCAATTCTAAGAGTTTTCTGGTGGAGAATTTACATTTTTTCAAATATAAGATCACATCATCTGCAAAACAGGGATGATTTGACTTCTTCTGTTCCAGTTTGGATGCCCTTTATTTCTTTCTCTTATCTGATTGCTCCAGCAAAGACTTCCAGTACTATGTTGAATAACAGTGGTGAAAGTGGGCATCATTGTAATGTTTCAGATCTTGGGGAAAAGACTCTCAGTTTTCACCCAATTCAGTATGATACTAGTTTTGGGTCTGTCATATATGGCTTTTATTGTGTTGAGGTATGTTCCTTCAATATCCAGTTTCTTGAGGGTTTTTACCACAAAGGGATGTTGAATTGTTGAATTTTACCAAATGCTTTTTCAGTATCAACTGAAATGATCATATGGTATTTGCCCTTCATTCTGTTGATACAATGTGCTGCACTGATTGATTTGCATATGTTGAACCATCCTTGCATCTGTGAGATAAATTCCACTTGGTCACAATTAATGATCTTTTTAACATGTTGTTGAATTCAGTTTGCTAGTATTTTGTTTATGATTTTTACATCAATGTTCATCAGGGATATTGGCCTGTAGTTTTCTTAATTTGATATGTCTTTGTTTGGTTCGGATATCAAGGTAATATTAGCCAGGCAGAATGAGTTTGGAAGTATTCCCTCCTCTTCTATTTTTTGTAAAAGTATGAGGTTTAGCATTAGTTCTTCTTTAAATGTTTGGTAAAATTCAGCAATGAATGCATCAGGCTTTTCTTGCTTGGAGACTTTTATTACAACTTTGATATCATTACTTGTTATTAGTTTATTCATGTTTAGATTTCTTTATGGTTCAGTCTTGGTAAGTTGTATATGTCTATGAATTTATCCATTTCTTTTAGATTTTCTAATTAATTGGCATATAGTTGCTCATAGTAGTCTCTAATGTTCCTTTGCATTTCTGAGGTATCAGTTATAACGTTTCCTTTTGCATCTCTGATTTATTTGGTCTTCTCTCTTTTTTATTAGTCTGTCTAAAGCTTTGTCAATTTATCTTTTCAAAAAAACTCAACTTTTCATTTCATTTATTTTTGTTTGTTTGTTTCCATTTCATTTATTTCTGCTCTGATATTTGTTATTTCTTCTACTAACTTTGGGTTTGATATGCTCTTGGTTTTCTAATTCTTTAAGATGCATTATTATGTTGCTCATTTGAAGTTTTTCTAGTTTTTTGATGTATGGCTTATTGCATAAACTTTCCTCTTAATACTGCTTTCAGTGTATTCCATAGGTTTTGGTATATTGTGTTTCCATTTTCATGTAGTTTAAGACATTTTTTTCCTTCTGAATTTCAATAAAGAAATTAGAAGAAATCATTGACATGATTTCAATTTTTTGAAATTTTAGAGACTTGTTTTGTGGCTTAATGTATGGTCTATTCTTGAGAATGATCTATATGCTAAGGAGAAGAATGTATATTTTACAGCCATTTGTTAAATATTCTGTAAATATCTATTAGGTCTACAGTGCAGATAAAGTCTGATATTTCTTTTGTGATTATCTATCTATATGTTCTGTCCAATGCTGAAAGTGGGGTGTTCATGTCTAGAGCTATTATTGTATTGCAGTTTGTCTCTCTCTTTAGCTCAATTAATATTTGCTATATATATTTGGGTGCAGTGCTGGGTGCAAATATATTTATAATTGTTATATCCCCTTGCCAAATTAACTCCTTTATCATTATATAATGATCTTCTTTGTCTCTTTTTATAGTTATTGTGTTTAAATCTATTTTATCTGGTATAAGTATAGCTTCTGCTTTTTTTTGTTTGTTTGTTTCTATTCACATAAAATACCTTTCTCTGTCCCTTCATTTTCAGTCTATGTAGTTCTTTATAGGTAAAGTGTTTCTTGTAGGCAACAGATTATTGGGTCTTGGTTTTTAATCCATTCAACCACTGTATTGAAGTGGTTTTGATTGGAGAGTTTAGTTCATTTACATTCAGTGTTATTAGTGATAAGTAAGATCTTACTCCTGCATTTTATTTGTTTTCTGCTTGTTTTGTGGTCTTTTCTTCCTTCTTTCCTTCCTGTCTTCTATTTAGTGAAGGTGGCTTTCTCAGGTGGTATGCCTTAAATTCTTGCTTTTGTTTGTGTGTGTCATGTGTTTTTAGATTTGAGGTTACTATGAAGCTTGTGAATACTATCTTATAACCCATTATTTTTAACCAATGAAAATCTAACACTGATTGTGTAAACAAACAAGCGAGGAGAAAACTAACAGAAACTATACTTTAACTTCATCTCCCTGCTTTTTAACTTTTTGTTGTTTCTATTTATATCTTATTGTACTGACTAGGTCTTGAAAAATTATTGTAATTATTTTTTATTGGTTTATCTTTTAGTATCTGTACTCAAGATATGAGTAGTTTACACACCACAATTATAGGGTTACAATATTCTGTGTTTTTCTGTGTACTTACTACTGCCAGTGAGTATTGTACCTTCAGATGACTTTTTTCAAATTAAAGAACTCCCTTTAGCATTTCTTCTAGGACAGGTCTGGTGTTGATTAAATACTTCAGCTTTTGTTTTTTCTGGGAATATTTGTATTTCTCCTTTATGTCTGAAGGATATTTTTGCTGGATATACTATTCTAGGATAAAAGCTGTTTTACCTTCAGCACTTTAAATACGTCTTGCCACTCTCTCCTAGCCCTTATAGATTTTCACTGAGAAGTCTAATGCCAGATGTATTGAAACTCTTTTGCATGTTATTTTTTTTTCTCTTGCTGCTCTTACAATCCTATATCCTTGACCTTTGGGAGTTTGGTTATTAAATGTCTTGAGGCAGTCTTATTTGGGTCAAATCTGCTTAGTGTTCTATAATCTTCTTGTACTTGAATATTGATATCTTTCTCTAAATTTGGGAAGTTCTCTGTTATTATCTCTTTGAATAAATTTTCTACCCCTATTTCTCTCTCTATCTCCTCCTTAAGGCCAATAACTCTTAGGTTTGTCCTTTTGAGGCTATTTTCTAGATCCTGTAGGCATATTTCATTCTTTTTATTATTTCTTCTTTTGTCTTCTCTGACTGTGTGTTTTCAAACAGCCCATCTTCAAACTCACTAATTGTTTCTTCTACTTGATCAGTTCTGTTGTTGAGAGACTCTGATGTACTCTTCAGTATGTCAATTATGTTTTCTGCTCCAGAATTTCTACTTTTTAAAGTTTGTTTCAATGACTTTGTTAAACTTGTCTGATAGAATTCTAAATTCTTTCTCTGTGTTACTTTGAATTTTGTTGAGTTTCCTCAAAACAGCTATTCTAAATTCTCTGAAAGGCCGCACATCTCTGTCTCTCCAAGGTTGGTCACTGGTGACTTATTTAGTTCATCTCATGAGCTCATGGATTGTCCTGATGCTTGTGGATGTATGTTGTTTTGAAACTGAAGAGTTAAATATTTATATTCACAGTCTGGGCTTGTTTGTACCCATCCTTCTTGGGAAGACTTTCCAGGTATTCAGAGGGACTTAGGCATTGTAATCTAAGTCTTTGGTCACTGCAGCCATATCTGTATTAGGAGGCACCCCAAACCCAGTAATGCTATGGCTCTTGCAGACTCATAGATATACTGCCTTGCTGAATTGGGTAAGATCTGAGAGAAGTCCCTGGATTACCAAGGAGATACTCTTATTGTCTTCCCTTACTTTACAGAGTCTCTCTCTCTGTGATGAGATGCCTGGAGCTGGGAGAGGGGTGATACAAGCACCTTGTGGTCATCACCACTGGGATTGTACTGGATCAGACTTGAAGTCAGCACAACACTGTCTCTTGCCTAAGGCCTGCAGTGACCACCACTTGGCTACCACCAACGTTGGTTCACTCAAGGACCAACGGTTCTAAAATCAGCAGATGGCAAATCCAGCCAGGCTTGTGTCCTTTCCTTCAGGGCAGTGAGTTCCCCCAAGTCCTGGGAAGGTCCAGAGATGTCATCTGGGAGCCACGGCCTGGAGTTGGGATCCTTAGGAATCTATCCAATGCTCTATTCTGCTGCACATAAGGTGGCTCCCAAGCTGCAAGAAAAAGCCCTTTCCACTCTTCCTTACCCTTTCCTCAAGCAGAGGAGACTATCCCCATGGCCATCACCACCAGTGGCCCATGGCAAGTACTGCCTGGCTACCACCTGTGTTCACTGAAGGCCCAAGGGCTCTTCGTTCAGTCTGAGGTGAATGCTGCCAGTACTGAGTCTATCCCTTCGGGAAGTGGGCGCTCCTGTGGCTTAGGGTATGTCTCAAAGTACCATACAGAAAACAAGGCCTAGAGGCAGGAACCCCAGGAGATATTTGGTGCTCTACCCCATTGTGGTCAAGCTGGTACCCAAGCTGGTACCAAAGCTGCAAGACAAAATCCCCTTTACTCTTCCCTCTTCTTTCCTCATGCAAAAGCAGTCTCTCCCTATGGCCACAGCAGCTTGGAATATGCTGGATCACACCTGAAGCCAGCATAGCTCTGAGTTTCACCCAAGGCCCATAGTGACTACTACCTGGATACCACTGATGACTATTCAGGACCAAGGGCTTTTTAGTCAGCAAATGATAAATCCTGCCAGGATTGGGTTCTTCCCTTCAAGGGAGTGAGTTCCCTTCTGGCCCAAGGTGTGTCTAGAAATGTTGTCCAGGAGTTAGGACCTGGAACTGGGGCCTCAGGACTCTACCTGATACCTTATTCTACTGTTGCTGAGCTGGTATCCAAGTTGCAAGACAAAGTCCTCTTTACTCTCCATTTTCTCTTCAAGCAGAGGCAAGGAGTCTCTCCTAGAGCTGCAAGCCATGCTGCCTAGGATTGGAGAAAGGGTGATGTAAGCCATCCCTTGGCCACCCCGGCTTGTGTCTCACTGGGTCACATGCGTCTGAGCCCTGCACAGCACTAGGACTTGCCCAGGAACTGCAAGTCCTTGTGGCCTAGGCTGCCTTTCAAATTTATTCAGGATCCCAGAGCCCTTTAGTGCATGGCGGCACGGCTTCCTAGACCTCAGGTTCTGACCACTGGGATGGACGATTCGCCTCTGGCTAGGGCTGGCCTAAATACTTCCTCCATGGGCCCTGGCTAAATTCTGCCCCATGTTGCTTTCTGCTGTGACAGGGCAGCAGTGAGTTCCAATGCAAAGTTCCACAATCACTGTGCTGTCTCTCCTAAATGCAAAGATTCTCTCTCTAAACCATGTGGCCACTCCAAGGGAATTGGGGAGAGTTGGTGTAGGCAATTCGAGACTGTCATTCCTGCCCTCTTCAGAGCCTCTTTCCCTAATATCATGTTAAAGGCAGGTACTGTGGTCACTCACCTGATTTTTGGTTCTTATAAAGTTGCTTTTTTATGTGGATAGTTTTTCAACGTGGTGTTCTTGTGGGAGGTGCAACAATCGCTGGAGGCTTCTATGCAGCCATCTTGCTCTGCCTTTTCTCCCTGGAGATTTTATTTATTTGTTTGTTTGTTTGTTTGTTTGTTTGTTTGTTTGTTTTGAGATGGAGTCTCACTCTGTTGCCAAGGCTAGAGCGCAGTAGCGGAATTGCACTGCAACCTCCGCCTCCCAGGTTCAGACGATTCTCCTACCTCAGCCTCCTGAGCAGCTGGGATTACAAGCATGTGCCACCACACCTGGCTAATTTTTGTATTTTTGGTAGAGGTGGGATTTCACCATATTGGCCAGGCTGGTCTCGAACTCCTGACTTCAAGTCATCCACCTGCCTCGGCCCCCCAAAGTGCTGGGATTACAGGCATGAGCCACCACCCCCAGCCTCTCCCTGGAGATTTTAACAGTATATTCTGCAGGGGCTTTAGGAGAGTACTAAATGGGTTGACATATGTAAAGCATATTATTAATTAAGATGATAATAGCACATGCCAAATCATTTCTAGGAAATGGCTTAAAATGCTAAAAGTTCTACTTGGGTATTTACATTTGTTACAGACCAGAGTGAATGGTAACCACTTCAGGCACTTAAAGCAAATTAGATGAAGAATGTTCCCCTATATTGAGTAACCACTGGACTGTTTCTACTTACAATTCCTATATTCCAAAAGGTAAACCTTATATAAAGACAAATATACTTTTAAAATTATTTTAAGTAGTTGGGTCAAAAATATATACACCTATATTTCAACTTTGAATAACCTATAGCAGGAAAGGCAAACAAGGTTCATTGACTAATTGGTAATGAATGCTGAGAGGGCTGTGTTAAGAAAGAATCTTGGGCCATATTCAGATTCCATAGATGTGTCTAGAACGATAAGTAATAGCTACATTCAGGTAAGTGAAGGAGTCAAGCAACAACACATGCCAAATATTTTCCTTCTCTGGCTTATATTTAAGCTTATCAGCATCCAAGCTAAGGGCCTACCTTTGAACCTTTTGAGAGAGAATACAATGGTGGAATCACTCCCATGACTTAGCAAGATAAATGTTTGACTTAAGATGAAACTCATTCTGGTGCCTCAAATTTCTCTGAAATCAATCTATGTGGAGTTCGTTTAGGGCTTAATTTGTCTATGTAGCATCCAAATCATTTTGTAACGTAGTTTTCACTTTCTAAAGTGTGTGGAAGCTCTTGAATTTGATACAGAAAAGAGTTCTCCATTTCCCAATGCAAGGAAAGAATATTTAGATTGACACTAATTTATAGAGGCTACAGGCTGGTGCATGAGACAGCTGTGTTTTCTCCAGGACATCACTACAGCACTCATAAATGCCACACAACACATTTGGAACACACCAGGCTCCTTCTGTCTATGGAGAGTGGCTGCTGTTATTTAATCTGCCATCTGAGGGGATAAAGCATAGATGCTTCTAATGTCCTCCAGTAGGGGGTGGGAAGAAGAAAGTTGACCACTTTTCATTGAACCCAGTTTCCTCTTTCTTCACTTATTTGTACATAACTGTAAAACTGTAAATATTTTTTATTTCTTCGGGCAAAAAAAAAAAACATTAATTAGGAAATCTGTAATTTAAATTATCCATGCTTTGGGCTCACAATAAAAATGTCTAAGATATTCTGAGCTTGAGAAGCAGAACCAAAATAGATATGATAGAAGTAAATTTCTTATAAATACTCCTTTGCAGTTTACAGAGTATATACACATATATATTGCATTTAACACATGCACTTTTCATTCATAATTTGATGAGACATATGGTGTCTCATGCTAATTTTAATTTTTATTTATTTAATGACCAATGAATTGGAAGCTTTTTCATGAGTTTCTTGTTAATTTATATTTTTAATAACAGTATTATTGAGAGAACTTATATATTATACAATTTAAAGCTTATACTTTAAATTTAATGATTTTTAGTATATTCTTAGAGTTATACAATCATCACCACCATTAAATTTAAAATATTTTCATCACTCCAAAAAGAAACTCATACCCATTAGGAGTCATTCTCCAACCTCACAACCCCAAGTCCAGTCCTAGGCAATCACTAATCTACTCTTTATCTCCATAGATGTGCCTACTGTGGACATTTCACATAAATGGGATCAGACAATTTATTTTTTCACTTATCATGATGTTTTCAAGGTTCATCCATGTTGTAACATGTATCAGTGTTCCCTTTCTTTTTACTGATGAATAATACTCCATTGTATGATTACACCACAATTTGTTTATTCACTCATGAATTGATGGACATTTAGGTTTTTCCACTTTTTGGATATTACAAACAATGCTGCTATGTATACATGAGTTTTTTATGGGCATGTTTTCTCTTGGGCATAAATCTAGGATAAGAATTGCTGTGTTTTATGGAGACCTCGTGTTTAACCATTTGAGGAACTTCCAGACTGTTTTCCAAATCAATTGTACCATTTAAAAATCCCACTGTTAGTGTATGAAGGTTCTAATTATTCCACCTCATTGCCAACACTTGTTATTTTCTGTCTTTTTAAAGATAACTTAGTGGGTGTGAAGTAGTATCTATTGCAATTTTGATTTGCATTTCCCTGACTACTAATGATTTGAGTATCTTTTCATGTTCTTTTTCGCCATTTGTATATTTTCTCTGGAGAAATGTCTGTTCTCCAAAGGTACTTTGCCTATTTTTAAATTGACTTGTCTTTGTATTATTGAGTTATAAAAGGTTTTTTAAATATATATTCTGGATATAAATTCCTTAGCAGATACATGATTTGCAATTTCTTTCTCATTCTGTGGACTGTCTTTTCATTTTCTTGATGGTGTCCTTTGGAGCACAAGAGTGTTTAATTTTTTATGAAGTCTCACTTACCTATTTTCTCTTTTGTTGCTTATAAGCTTGGTGTCATATCTTTAAAAAATTGCCTAATCTCACCAACGTTTAGGATTTACACCAACGTTTTCTTCTAAGAGTTTTGTAGTTTTAGGTCTACATTTAGGTCTTTGATCCATTTTTAATTAATTCATGTATATCATGTGGGCAATTTGTCTTTCTTACTTTGTGATTGCCTTTTGTGTTCTATGCTTACTGTCCCAATCAAGTATTATTTTCCTCTTATATTTTTAAAGGTTCTTTGTATTGAATATTGGCATTTATGTTGCAAATATTTTTCATATTTTATTGCTCAGGGATAAGAAAAGCTAGATTCTTATCAGAAAAATTCAGAGACTTCTCCAAAGTCACATGCTTAATATACCTGTTACTAAAGTCTAAGTCTTCTGGCTATGTCTGATGATCCCCAATTTAAAAATCTTGAACTATTGTAATCACTTTTTCAGTTTTTATGCAGTATGCCATTAACAAGAGCCTACCTTAGCAAAGCTCACAATAAACTCCAAATATAGTCAAGATTTGTGATCACAGGCCATATCCAAAGTATGCAGAATTTAAAGCAAAACACCAGCATCAAGACCAGGGATAGAAATGATACCGATGTCCTGTGTGGCAGGCAGAACCCTGGGCAGTTCTGAGTTAACATGGGAGAAAAAAACAGTTTTCATCTAACTTTAAACTGCAGTAGTTGAAACCTCAGACTGGTGGTTAAAATCTCATACTTTATGGGGTTAATTCCAATGTAAAGGGCTCTGATCTTATTTATACGGCTCCAGCCTCTCCAGGGGAAAATGCCATTCCATCGTCTAAGAGTTCATAGTCTTTGTCAAGTGACATGGCCTCCCTCATCTTTGGGCCTAACAAATACGATAGAAACTCCTAGGTCCCAAAGCTTCTTTGGGGTTAGGCCAGTCTAAGGTGTAATTGTTTTCTTTCTCCTCTTTCTTGGATCCCTTTATCCATAAAGCTGCCTTTCCATCCACATTTAGAGACTGGACTATAAATGGGGACCTGAAACAATACTTGGTTGAAGCTTAAGTTTAGAGTGCCAATGAAAGCTGGGGTAAATACTGATATAAAAGGGCAGAGTCAAGATGTATTTATAATTCCATATGCACCATAATACATATGGAATATATTATAATTTGGCCACTGGTATCACAGAGCAGATAGGACCACTCAAACTCTGTGCTTGTATGCCCTTATGAGTTGTACTGAATAGTTGGTCATCTCTCCCACAGTGGCCCTATCTGGTTACAGGTATAAGACAGTGATAAATCAGGATAAGCCTATCACAAGTGGGAAAACAGCCTCTGTGAAAGTCCTGATGGTAGCAAAAAGTTCCAAACAAAAGTCTTTAGCATGAAGATAGTCCAGGAGACATAGCACAGTCAGTAATAAGCAGAAACACTTTGGGTCTGTTTCATTTAATTTGAAGAAATAAAAAGGAAAGAGAACCTTGAACTTTGTCTCTTTGAAATGGGCACAGCATATTAGAACCTCAGTCCAGAGGCTAGCTTTCTGTTTCGAAAGTGCTAGGCCAGCTATGTATGGAAACAATTGATCTGCAGGAACATCTAGATGACCCTCTGGAATAATATTGTTTTTAAACAGTCATGACTTCCTGTGCAACTTAATTTTGGAGACTTTAAAAGGATCTCTGTGCCAAATGTTGCCCCTACTCTAGCCTGTCATTTGTCACGGAAATTAACATTTTGACTTTATAGATTTGGTAGATTGGTACTGTTATAAATGGCAGGCTGCTCAGGAAAGGTAACTCAGCATTCATAGTATTAATATCTCATAGTAAATTATCAGGCAGCTGTACTGAGCTGTGTTTAGATTTTGGTAAGGGGAGAAGGCTATATCCAAAGCACTTCACACTCTGCAAGGAAAACAGTCTGGGAAACTGCAATCATAAGCCCTTGAGAGCCAGAGGAAAATGTTTCAACTTCCTCAGGGCTGAATACATTTTGACAAACTGTAAACATGCTCAATAATCCTTGAAAATTGTAATAGGGTAACAGAAGTTATCTCTAGGTTGTGAATAAGTTTATTTAAACTTTTCCTTCCTTCTTGAATTCCTGAAGAAAAAATAAATTACACTAAAGATGTCTCAATCAGCCAGCATTCTTTAAATATAAATACATTTTGCTTATAAATTATACCTGTAAGGTCATCTTACACATCAAGAATCAATTCCTGAAAGGAACACTACTGTCTGTCAGTAAGCCGATGACAATAAAGATTATGCATTTGACTACGTCAAGAAAACCCCATTTATACCTTTCAATGAGAAATGCAGCTCTGGTGCCTAAATTTAAATTCCACTGCTTGAAAACAAAACATGAAACTACATGCGTAATAGATTACCAAATAAATTTTTTTAAGGCAACAGGTTTGTAAGATTTGTAATCAAATGGTAGACTACTTATAATCTGATGATATTGTTCTTTTGGGATGTTCAGCTATGAAACTGTAACTTCCTAACAACTGTAGATCGAGTTTCTTGAACAGTTCCAGCAACACAATTGCCATTTGATCATATTCATAAATTTATTGGATATCTCCTCTGTTAGTCAGCTTAGGATAGCCTATGCTGCAGTAACATATTAACACTGAGATTTTGGTGGCTTAACATAATGGAATTTTTCACTTAGCCTCACATCTAGTAAAGTTCAGGGGGAGCTCTGATCCACAGGGGCAATCAGGGACTCAGGCTTGTAGAAACTCCACCAACTTGTAGACAGGCCATCTGGAACACACAGTGTTGTAGAAGGGGAAGAGGGATGAAAGAGTGGATAATTCTCCTCTGTTCCAAAATACCTCAAACTGGAAGTGTTACACTAACTTTTATAAACTACTCACCAAGACTAATCATGTGCCCTGAATTGAACAGCAAGGAATGCTGGGGAATTAAGTAAGTTTGTGTAATATTTGGTGAGTCTTATCAACTTTGTTCAAATATTTACACAAGGCACTTTGGGAATACAAAAATGAATCAGAGTCTGAACCATTTTTCAAGATGTTTACAGTGAAACCATGGAGATAAAATGTGTCTGTAAATAATTGAAATGCAAATTAGAAAGTTATAAGAATTAGGAAAAACTCAGAGAAAAAGTGCAATGGCAGGTCAGAAACTATAGAGATTACTGCCACCTAAAGACATCAAGAAAACCTTCATGGGATGAGACGTATCAGATTAGGTTTTGAATGATGTAGGATTTGTACATAAGGAGTTGATGAATAGAGCTCACTCTGGTCTAAAGGAACAGCAAAGGCATGGGAGAGAGAAATTCTGAGGCATTTACAGAGAAGAGTAAGTCAGTCTATTTTTTTCTACAGCAAAGGGTATGCAAAGTGGGAAATAAAAATAGAAAAATCTGTTGGGTCAAATGTGAAGAACCTAGGATGCTAGATTAAGGTGTTTGACTTGTTTGTGGAAAAGAGTTTAAATGAGAGATGTAACAGATATTATTTGGAAATTGATAGAATCAATTAATTAAAATGGATTGGAGGAAAAGAAAACTAATGGTAAGGAGGTCAGCTAGCAGGCTACTTGAAGTTATTTTTGATGAAGTTCATTGGGAAAGAAGAAATAATAATCAAAAGGAGAGATAAATATTAGGAATATTTCAAGCAACAGAACTTTGTACCCAACTGAATTCAGGAAGAGTAAATCTTGACCCAAAGGTCTAGAATTTAGAAGACTAGGAGTTCATAAATATTATTAACATGAATAAAAAACATGAAGAGAAACTGGTTGTAGAAAAATAATGAGTGTATGCTTATCCATGTAGAACTTAATGCAGATGAGATGCTTAGGTGCAAGTAGCTAGCTGGCCACTAGAAATGTGAAAGGGAGAAAAGGGACATCAATGTCAAAGCTGGTAATTCAGATTTAGGAGTCACCTGGGTAGAGAGAAGAATCCAAATCATAAAATTAGATGAGTCTGCCAGAGAAAAGACAGTACAGATAGAGCTGAGAAGCAGACCAATAACATATCCTTATAAAAATACATATTTAAAAACCCAAAGAAAAAGAAGAAAGAAAAGACACCCAAAGAAGCAGGAGGAAGGCACAACGAGGGGAGGAGTTTTAAAAGTGGGCATGTTCAATAATGTTTAATGCCACAAAGAGCCTCATGAGTATCATGATTGATCAAAACCATTGACTGTAGCCTTTAGGTGTTGGGGAGTGTGGAGTGGGGAAAAGATGACACCTACTTGAAGATCTAAAGGGGTAAAGTGGGTTTTTGGAAAGGGAGAGGAAAGTGTATAGCCTAAAGCAGTGAGGGTGAGAATACAATGGAAAGGGAAAAACTGTAGATTCAAGAAAGAGAGGAGATAATCGATGAAGCCAGTGGATAAGAATGGAACAAGCACATGATTTTCCTCATCTCACATACTCATACCAAAAAGAAGCAGGTGCCAACTCATTCCCTTTGTCCTTGCCTAGATCCTAAGCCTTTTCATGTGAATGAACACATTCTGATATGTTTCTGCCTTTCTTAGATCCTAGATTCTGACTCCTTCCCCATAGCTTTGAAAGCTCTCTGTGCAATAGATGCTTGATTCTTGTCTCCAGTGATGACTTTGATCTCCCTCTTGGTCCACACCTCACAGTAACCCTTTGAAATTTGGCAACTCCCATCTTAGCTAGGAAAATGCCCTACCCCATCTAGTCTCACTGTGGGACCTCACACCTGGTACAAGCATTTGAGGGTAAGGATTAAATTTTGGATGTAGAAAATTTAATTCTTTTCCATAGATGGAAAAAAACACAAGACAGATGAAGACTGAGAAAAAGTTCAAGCTGGAAATGAGGGAGGTTTGTGTGCTATTGCTTATGATTTTCAAAAGGTAGAGTCATCTGCAAAGCATGAAGCCGGCAAGGATAGGGTTTCAGGAGAAGAAGAAAGGTTGCATGTATGTAATTTGTATTGCTTTTTCCAATTGACTTCCATTATAACTTTACAGTACATTCTTATTCAGATCTTTTAGATTCTAAATCTTCAAATGGAGAATTCCAGTATGATTAAAGAGCTTTCTGAATGCTCTTTATCCAAAGCATTCTAATGTGTTCTCTATAGAAGAAAATAATAATGAAATGAATAATCAACTTGAACATATACAAAGCATTTTAAGATATTCTATTTCTAAAAGTTCTCAGTGACACCAGTGGAGTCTAATGTTTAAATGGCCACAGTAGCAATCCCACTACTTCTAGATCTTAGTGAAAATCATTAACCAAAACAAACTGACAAAGAAAACCATGTGAGATTGACTTTCCAGATGGACTAGTATTGGATTGGCTAGCAATTCTGAAGTCAGGCAAGATTTGAAAACCTGTTGCACCACTTGCTAGAGAACAGTTTAGCAGAAGAGAATTGTGACAACCAGCTTCCTGGGTTCAGACTGAGACTATTCAACCTACTCAATTTAGGTAAATTACTCCCCAAAGCCTCAGTTTCTGATAAAATCTGTAATAATAATATAGCTGGTTAAAGAGTAGTCACAATGTAGACCTTATAGTACTGTTGTGAAGGTCACATAAAATGAGCCATAGCATAAATAAACCATAACATAGGGTTATGAGCATGAGCTCTGCAAACAGACTGCTTGGGTTTTAATACCAGCTCTACCACTGTCTAGCTGTGAGACCTTAGGTAAACTACTCTCTATACCTCAGTTTTCTCATCTGCAAGATCAGAATAACAGCATGTGCTTCACAGGACTGTGGTGAAGGTTGAGTGAAATAATGGAAAGCACTTAATGTAGTGTCTGATATATAGGGTTTAATAAATACTATATATTATTATTATGTAAAGTATTCAGCACAATGCCTGACACAGCACTCTCAATTAACAGTTCTAAGTTTTTCTAAAAATAAAGTTTTTAGTGTCTCTTCAAGATGATTTTGATCCAGTATTAAATATTTGACGATCAAGCCTGTTTGACAATGCCAGTATTTCAAACACCATTAACGAAAGGCATCTTCACATATTTGCAGCAAGCTGGGCTCCTGAGAACTAAATTATCTTACATCACCTGAGCAGAACACACATAAAGCACAAACGGTTGCAAGATTTTAAGTAGCTACTCTGACATGAACAAAAAAAAAATTTTGAAGTAATTGCAGGCTGAAGAAACTGCATAAAATCAATGGATACACAGCCAAAGGCAATGATGTGCAGCTTGGCTACAAAATGCCAAGAAAAAGCAGTGCTGGGCAGACCTGCTGGGCATGCTGCCAGGAGCACTATTGTGAAAGAGCATTGTGAAGACTGATACATGTTGATTAAGAGTTATTCTGGTCTTGTACAAATGAACTTCTTCCTGTATGTTGTGTTAAACAGGGTATCACTGAGTTCTCAGATGTCCTTTTATCTCACTAATTTGCATGCATATTTATAGAGGTAACTGGCATATAGTAGATACTTAATATATGATGACTGAATAAATGAATGAAGTATGAAGAATTCCATAAGAACAAGACACAATGGGGATCCTTTAGACTAAGCAGGATCACAGAACCCTTAGCCTAACTCATCCAAGGGACACTGCTCCTCCTTATGAGCCCTGGGATATCAGCCCAGGGTTTCCAGCAGGCACCTCTAGGTCTTGTGATATTCTGGGTCCTTTGACCTTCTGGAGATGGTGTGGCTTAGACTTTGGCTCCTTATCCATCTTTCCTGGTTTCTCCCTTAGATACGGCTTCAACCCTGATGACTTGGCCTTGCCTCATCAACCTCTTTTCACCTGCAAGTATTCTCCCCTGCTTCTCTGATAAGTCTGAGTCACTAACTCTCCACTCCTGAGCTTTCTGCTCCCTATGGCCATTACACGCAGGATAGAGACCCTTGTGCAGCTGTGGCACCTGCAGGCTCTGAGATTAACCTCTCAGACTGTCAGTCCATGCCATCTCTACTCATTAACACCAATATGCACAGAGGAAAACAGCCCCCAGCCCAAGGTCATGCAGGATGAAGGTCACAGCACTCAAGTATTTTGAAAACTGAGGTCTATCGCATTCTTCTCTTGATCCTCTTATAATATTCCCCTTCATCCTTCCAAAGATATTTGAAAGAAACAAAAGACTTTGTCCAACCTCTTGGCATGACTGTAGCTGTAGCTAAAATCTTTGGCCTACATTTCAAATCACTTCACCTCAGGTGGCTTGAAGTTTGGGCTTCCTCAAAAACCACTGTGAAAGAGAGATACAGAATTTTAAAACTCCAGTGATAATAAATACAGTCTCCTGCTTGACTGCTATGGAGAATCCTCCACAGCTAAACTGGGGTTGATTTTGAAGGATGCCCGGGGCGATGGCTGGGTCTGAAAGCTTCAGTGGTGATAGTAGAGCCATATCTTAGTCTTGGCCTAGATTGCTTACTTAATGTAGTGCACTAAGTTTGGAATGGAAGAAAGCCACCTAGATAATGAGTTTCGGGAAGTTCTGAACAGTCAGTCCATTTGGGCCACCTAAGTGGAGATAATTAAGATTCTATCCAGATCACTGTGCCTACTGATTGAAGCTGATTCAACACCCGTTGTTTGAAGCTGATTCAACACCCGTTAAATGCCAGCTCAGGTGTCTACATAATTATTCTTGGAGTTGATAGTCTCCTTAGGGACCAACTTAAATTGATACGCTTAGGCTGGCCAGACTCCAGTTTTCTCTTCCTCTTTACATTTGGACAGCCAGACACTATGCCATTTACAAGCCCCAAGTGGAGAGAGGGAGCAGAAAAACATCAGCTTTGGCCAATTTTGAGGTCCTTAGCAAAGTCTCTCTCATCCTTGAGCCACTAGCACCTGTATCTATCGCCCTACAGTTCCCCTAACAGATTCTACCAACCTCAGCAGCCTCAAGAACTATAAATCTGGGCTGATAACCAATGATCATATATATTTTTACTCAATGTTTCTTTCGATGTTATCATATTAAAAATATTCCTTGATGCTCCGTGCCCATTGCACTCTATGTGTATATATCCTTAGGAATCAAACACAGCAGCAGCCTTTGTAGCTCCACTGGTGTTGAAACCATTGGTAACCAACCTTGAGAATAAACCACTTATGATAAATATTTAGTTTCAGCAAAAGACTGTCACACCGAATGTATCATATATCCCACAATTTTCCTATAGGTTTCAGAATTTTTAGTCTGTCCCAGAGCTAGCATTTTGCTCACCTAGTAAGGCCTGTGGGATTCCTGGACTCTACTCAGAAGCCAGCAGCCAAGCAAAGCCTTCCTGAGATATGTGAGAATTACCAACACTTCCAGTACACTAGGAGTACCATAGACACTATCATCCTGGTGCTAAGAGCTGCATTTCTGATGGGATGTTTCCATCCATCACAGAATAAGAGATCCAGGTACCCTGAGACTTCCTTCCAATCAGTCTATGACAGTGCTCCAACTGAGGATATGGATCTTTTGATACATATTGAATTGGAGTATGCATCACATTCTAGACGATCGCCTCACAACTTCAGGCACCTGACCCGCTCTCCCTTATAACCCGAAATTGCTGCTAGCAATGCTGGCTCTTTGCTGAGTTGAATAATTTAAAATATAAGACTGTAAAGGTCAATTATCCAGAATAACCCCCGCTCAAGACATTCCATGATATGTGTGATTGGGCAGGCCACTGAGTTCCAACAGTCCTTAACACTTTTGGGGTGTGTGGAATATTATGGGATAGACATGGAACATATATGTAGTTTCCACCATATTTCCCTATCCTGACTTCCAAGTTTACCAAACTGCTTAAGTAAAGCAAGCCCAGCATTCCAAAACACTCAAAAGGCATTAAAACAAAACAAAACAAAACTCAAAGATGATCTATCCTGCATTTATTCTAACACATCCTGACTTTCAGGGTCTTTCCTCCCCCAAGCATAGTTCCTAAACACAGGGTGGAGGAATGTCTCTCAAAGGATGATCTGGGGACCAAATTACATCAGATTCACTTGAAGTTCTTGTTTAACATGATTACTCCTGGGCTCAACTCCAGAGCTACTGAATCAGATTCACTGGAGATGGGCTCAGGAACATGCAATTTAAATAAGCACCTCAAGTTATTTTTATATGCAGTAAAATTTGAAAACTATAGCTGTGGCAGCATCCTTTCTAACTCAGCTCTGACTCAACATTTTCACAAACTTATTCTGCAAATTCTCCACACTCTATCCCCTACCCCTACTCAGTTACCCAGTCAGTTATGTCATATGTGATGGAAAGTTCTTGAACATTAAAGCAACACAAATCCTGAAAGCATTATTTGGAAGAGGACCATGTTTCCAATAATGACAACAACAGGCTTTTGCAATTGAGAGCAACATCCAACCCAAAGATTAAGCCAAATGTCCACTCATTGGTTCTAAGTCCCTCCTGCTGCCATATATAGTTAGATAGGGCAGAAAGAACTCTTTGTAGCTAGGAACTCAGAAAGACTGGCAGAGCTGGGAGTATTTAATACCAGCAAGCAGCTGGAGGAAATGTGATTGGGTATTTAGAGCAAGGTATGGTGTTAGAAGAGTTGAGACAGAGGAATGAAGAGACACTGAGGACAGTTTAGGGCAGAAAGAAGGCACTGAATTCAAGGAACAGAAGAATTCAAAGAACAAGCTAACACAGAAAAAGAAGGCCATATTGACACACATATCAAAACACCATAAGACAGACAATTGTGTGATATTGATCAAGGCAGAGGAGTTTGTCATTTAGGCAGTCCTGTATTATAGCTTTTAACCCAGTGAGCTATAATGTCTCATGAAGTGAGGGAGTCTTCTGGTAGCTAAATGCCTGTAAGTATACACCATGATTTATATCTGCCTTCTGTTCAAAGTACCCACTATATTAAGCCAGGCCAGAAACCAAATCCAAACTTCAGAAGAAAGAATTCATAAGCTCATGTCGCTGAAAGTTTCCTGGGCAGTCCTTGCTTCAGGTTCAGCAGGATTGAGATGCTCATCAGAGATAGGGATTTATATTCATCTCTCAGACAGACATTCTTCCTGTAGTCAATGAAATGACAGTTGATGGATAACATCTATCCCACCGACTTAGTCCACCCAGAAGTAATAGAACCATCTTTGCTGACAGCTCTGAGACAAATGTCCTGGGGAGCCTCTCCATCAGCCCAACTCGGGGCATATGTGCACTCATTTAGGGTAGGGGCAGTTATAGTACAAGGCAGGGTGACAAGCTCATCCTAGTTTGCCTGGGATTCATCCAGTTTTAAAACTGAAAGTCCTAGGTCCCAGGAAACCCCCTCAGTTCCAAGCAAACCAGGAAGTCTGGTCACCCTAGGTGGAGTCAGCCTTACTTTTTTCGTCTGGAATGAGTTCTCCACAGGAAAGAGCACTTCTGTTACAAGATGAAGAGGTGAGAGGGGCTGAAGCAGGGGGAGTATTCACTTCACCCAGGCCAGATCTATCTGATGCCTGGGTAGAAGTGTGGAAGAGGCCCAACCTGCCCCTTTCTTGATTGTCCTTTGGATCAGCCTAGGCCTATGTGACTAGACAAGGCTACCATTTCCTAGTGCTTCACTCCTCATTAAGTTCACCCAGGGCCCGAGGTTTCTCTCTCAGGATTCTTTGTACCCCCTCCTGGACCTAACCTACTCCTGGTTCCTGGCCTTGATCTGACTCTCTCCTCTGTGACATGATAGCTTGCTCTTTGGCTTTGGTTCCTGTGCTCACCCTGGTTTCTGGCTTCTGTATCTTTTTACCTCATAGTTACTCTGATCTGTCTGGTCTTCTGATGCCACTGCTGCATCAAGCTTGGATTTGGCCTGATATTTTATTGTAATTTTATTTGAGACAGGGTCTTGCTCTGTCACCCAGGCTAGGGTGTAGTGGTACATCACAGCTCACTACAGCCTTGACCTTCCAGGCTCAAGCAATCCTCCCATGTTAACCTACCTAGTAGCTGAAACCACAGGTGTGTGCCACAATATCAGTTAATATTTTTTTATTTTTTGCAGAGGCAGAGTCTCACTATGTTGCCCAGGCTGATCTTGAACTCCTGGACTTAAGGGATCCTCCTGCTTCAGCCTTCCAAAGTGATGGAATTAGGGGCATGAGCCACCACGTCCAGGGGCCTGATACTCTTTCACTAGGGTCTTTACGGCTATTTGCAGCTAAGATTTGTCAGTGCCTCCCTACCCACGCAGTTCACCACTGCCCCCACCTGTTTCTAGGTGGAATTCAATATTGGTGTCCATCAGAATCTGTGCTAAATATTGAGGTGGGAGCTTAATCCTTATACTCACGGCTCCCCCATTCCCCTACCTTACAATTCTGCAATGTAGGTACTTTTACTCCCATTTCACAAATGAGGACACTGAAACTTAGGGGAGTGAAGTAATTTGCCCAAATTCATAAAACCAGTCAAATTGGAAGTTAGAACTCACACTTTTGAGCTCTTTCGACTGTACCATGATGACTTGATCAGGTAACATGATGGTAGTAACTGGTTCAAGTAGCAAGGACACAAATGGTAACTTCTAAAGACTGTTATTTTTTAAAGTGCTGCTCAATGTATATATATCCTTGTATTTTTGCCACTCAATAATGTCAAATATGTGATGTTTTTTAGAATTTTTAAACTAGTTTCTACTACAATTTAAACAGTAAATTATTTTAAGATATGTTTTTTAAACTATGTTCCAATAACTAATAGGACAGCTTCTAGCCCTATAGTTCTACACTGATTCGCTCTCAATTATGAATATTATACAATTTCCCCTCATGAGCCAAATATTGTTCTAAACAAGTAGTTCTCAGTGTGTGGCTAGTGACTTTCAGGGTTTGTGAGCTCTTTTCCAATAATATTGATGTTATTTGCTTTTTCACTCTCATTGCTCACAACTGCATAGTGGAGGTTTCCAGAAGCTACATGATCTGAGATTTTGTAACAGATTGACTGCGAAAGCAGTATGCGAATCCTAAATGATTTCCCTTAAGTCAGACATTGGTTTTTCTAAAAAAATGTAAAACCACGTCATGTTCCTCACTACGGTTTTGTTTCATAAGATATGAGTATCTTTATAAAAACATGTTTTTGTGTTAACATGTAATGAGTCTATTATTATTTCAAAATTAATAAATGTTTTAAATTTCTGAATTTTAATTTTTAATATGATTAACATCAATTGTTGTAACTCACATAAACAAAAACTTCTTGGGGTCCTTAGCAATTTTTAAGAGTACGAAGGAAACCAGAGAGTTTGAGAATAGCTGTTTCTAATCAAAAGATCTTTGTGGTGAAACTCTAAAACCTACCATTAAATATGCTTTGATATTATTATCACCAAAAAACCCAATAACTTGTGATGAGAAACACCTGTCAGTCACTCATGGCTATTCATCAAGATACATTGTAGCTCACACTTGACTCCCTATATTAGTGGCTCTAACAAAACTATTAATGCTTAGCAACTCATTTAAATTAGAGGTAGAAACCACCAACAGGAATAAAATTAGTGAGCAAAATAAAGACTGTTCAGGAAGTCTTGAAGAAATAAACTTTTATTTCATTAAATGGAACATCCAGTTGGAAAATTCTAAATGACAATCTGAAGAATTGAGGCATTCAAAACAAGGATTGCAGATGAATTAAATAAGCAATTCAGTTGAATTAGGAATAAGTAAAAATGATAAGTGAGGAATTAAAGATATAAAGTGCACCTGGGGGAATGAGAAACATCTACAACTGAAGAACACAAAGATCTCACGTGCGATCATCTTGTTTATTTTCTCCTCTCCATTCTCTGATCTGCAACTTTAGAAAAGCCTAAAGTCTTCTAAAGTTTACTTTACCTTTGAACTCCATCAAGGGGCTGCTGAAATAGTTCTAAATGAGAATTGTAACCATGATTAAACTTGTGAAAAAGAGTTTCGTGTGGGAAGGGCGACAGTGATTTCTTTAAAATCATTTTTGCTCAAGTATCTTTTGTAACTCAAACAGCTTTGATTAGTAAAAGGAAATTGGCATCATTTCAGGGGCTATTTCCTAGGGTCTCTATATTGAATAAGAGACATAACTGTTCTGTCATTTCACAACTCACACTTGTTGAATAACCACTACATGGAAGGAGCACTCCTGAGACCCAAGGCCCGGAGAAAACTGAGAGAGGGGCCCTGCAACTGGGAGCTGCCCAGTCTAGCGGAGAAGATAATGGTGAGGCTCAGAATGACAGAGTGAATCTTTCCCATTGATTTAATTGTATGCCATTTTACTTTTCCTCGTTGGTTTCTCTGCCTTCCCTTTCTCAAACAAACCGAAAAGCCCACAGTCTACTAATGTGTTCATTTACTAAATTAAAAACAAATAAAAAGAATTCATTTTGAAAATTTTACTACACCTGTTTAGTTTATAGAAGTCACTCTGAGATGCCATAAAACCTGAGCTGGAAACTCATTTCTTATCACCAGTCTTCAAGTCTTCACACAATTTAAGTAATTTTCTGAGGACAGTGATGATTTTTGTTGGACCAGAAATTAAGAAGATTGATAGAGGGAGGGAGAATGAGAGGACTTTTATTTCAACTGATAGGATAGTGTTAGTCCGAACTGCACCATTTTGTAAGCCCCTTGCCATTTCACAGTCTTGGTCAGAGTGAAACATTCCACAGGGGTTTGGGCCATGACCAAATGACCACAAGACACAAGAACATCCTTGCCAGGCAAAGGCCCAACTGAAGGAACGTCCCTATCATATCCCGCTGAGCAAAGGTCCAAAGAACATCCTATCACATCCCACCAGAAAAAGGGCCAAACCACCTATCATAAGAACATCTTATCAATATCCTGCTGGGCAGAAAGCCATACCACCCAGACCGCTGTTTCCCTCCCCTAGACCTATAAACTACCCCAGCCTGGAAGCAGCAGTGAGCTCTGGCATGATGTGGGTCCCCCACCTCCGCAAGTCTTGTGCTGGAAATAACACTTGTATTGCTGAAGAGCTAACAACTCTTTCTTTGTCTTTCTTTAACCCTTGCTTTTCCTTCAGAACATAACAGATGTATCTTGGGAGACAGAAAAACTGGCTTCCCCCACCTCTGTAGGTCTTGTGCTGGAAAAAATATCTGCATTACCAAAGAGCTGCCAACTCTCTCTCGCTTTCTTTAACCCTCCTCTTCCCTTCAAAACCTAACAGATATATCTTGAGAGTGTAGAAAAACTGGCTTTGAAGAAAAGCAGGAAGAGTATAGCTTTGAGTTTTTTGTACCATCTTTAATAGTAACCCTTGGATATTTGCCTTAGATTTCATAGCTTTAACATAGTAGTACATTTAATTAGAGATATTCAGTATCTATTTATTCCAATGCTCTACTAAAGTTGTGTCTGGAAAACACGAAAGCAATAAAATACAGGCCTTTGCCTTCTGGGCATTTGAAGATATTTAGGAAGGAAAAAAAGATACCTAACACAATGATTAAACAAAGCAATCCATCAAAAAAAAAAAAAAAAAAAAAAAAAAAGAAGTAAAAGAAAGAAAATGGAGTCTACCCTCCACTTAGCCAGTTGTTTCACCAGAAGATAGCTCCACATTTAGAAAACCTCTCAATTCAACAGGGTAACATTCTTGGACACATGGCAACACATATTTTTAAACTAAAATTTAAATGTTTGCATGTCTGAAGACAAAAAAGTCATGTCAGAGGATCTGGTTATAAACCAAGATTGAGGGGACCTTTCTTCTGTGGCAGAAATCCCTCGAATATTACATAAGCATAGCTCCAGTCATCCTCATTATCATAGTTCTAAGGTCACATGGATTCTCTAGCTTGTGGAAATGTTAAATATCAGCAGATTCCCCACAAATTAACACATTCATGGGTTAATTCTAAAGTGGGTATAACCCTGGAGATGTCTCATTTCACCTCCAAACAGTGACAGGTATATATAAGGCAACCTCCTCAAAAATCAGTCAAGTTTTCAAAGACCCTATTGAAATGAGGACTACTAGTTTCCCCCTCATTATCCATTTCCATTTCTTCTGTAGTAATAAAACCCCCATTTTAAAAATGAAAATAGGGCTGCCTTAAATTAACATTAAAATTTCCAGCCTCTCTTGCAGCTATCTGTGGATTTGTGACTAAGTTCTGGCTCATGGAACACGCTTATATATGAAATTTCCTCCTTTACCCCTCTTTGCTGGCTGGCTGAAATGCAGATGTGATGACTTGAGCTGAACCATAAGGTGACCTTCCTAATAGAGGCCACACGTAGCAAAGCAACAAGATTTTTTTTTAAAGTCTGGGTTCCTGACAACTTGCTAACCCAGACTACTACCTCCCAACTTTGTATAAGGTATAAATAAACTTCTATCTCTACAAAGTCATGATTATTTCTGGTTTTCTGTCACCAAATTAAAACCAAGTATTAATTTAAATTCTAAATGAAAAAATTAAAAACAATTACCTAGAACTGCATACTTGAATATGGTAGCCACATGTGTCTTTAGCACTTCAAATGTGGCTAGACTGAATTTAGGTGTGTTGTAAGTATAAAATACACACTGTCTTTTGAAGGCTTAGTATGAAAAAAAGACTAAAATAGCTCATTAGTAACTGTTAATATTTATTACATGTTGAAATAATATTGTCTTTTGTTGGGTTAAAATATTTGTTAAAACTAACCTCATATATCTTTACTTTTAATGTGGCTAATAAAACATCTAGAATTATTTCTATGGAACATCATTGATCCAGAATATAAACTTTTTAATATAGATATCAAGTCAGTAGCTGTCTTCACTGAAGATCAAAAAGAACAAAGAAGGCAGACACTATAGCATTCCAGATTTAGGTTAGGCATGGGGTGAATGTCCTGACAGCAGGTATTTTTTAAATGAGAATAGAAGATTGTTAATATATCTTCCAAAGAAAGTGTATCTTGGATGATTTTAAGTGTAATTGTTTTAAGATAAAAATTAAATTAGTGTACAATGTCCCCAAAACACAATTTTAAAACTATGATAATTAATACAAAATCTACTATATTAAGTAAAATTCTTATATGTATATATAAATACATATATACAAATACAAATACATATGATATATTCTATTATACATATATAAAATAAGCTTTTATTGTATTTACTATTATTTTCAAGGGCATTAATGGCATTCTTATTTTTGATGTCATGGGTCTGATTTAAGAAGATTATCTAAAGTTATTTGGAATTTAGTAGTCTGCTTGGCTAAGTTCATCTTGTATTTGCACAATTAAATTCTATTTCTCAATGGCAGGATTTGCAGGTTGGCTCATGTAATGATCATTCTGGTATGGCTAGCAAAATGGGGCTAGCCACACTAATAATTGTTTCAAAGCTCTCTATGTTTAATAACAGTGATGCATCTCTTTCCCAAGACTTTTTGTCAAGTACACAGATATACAAATGAGTCATGGTTTGTAAAGCAAGTGTTTCTATGTAGGCTGGCTCTAATTTCTACAGATACATTTTTGTATACATCTAAGAAATGGGTGTGTAGTAAAGTATTGCAAACTTTTACTTTTTCCAAATGAAAAAGGAATTCATTATTTTGACTAATGGAATATTCTGGTTTTTTGAATGTCAATATGCATTTCAAGTTTCAATATTTGGATTATATAAAAACACAGTTAACTCAAGTACAGAGTCAGGCTTTAGAAAGCAAATAACAGCCCCCCACTCCCGCTTTTTTCTCCTCCAAGCTTGAAACCAACTGGGAATAAGACATGAGGCAGATAAATGGAGATTTTTTAAAATCAGCTTTATTACTGAAAAAATCATTGGGAAAATATGACTGTAAATCTGTAGAGAAAAGGGCTCACTAACATTCTTTACTCCCACTAAAACTTGCAACAGCCCACAGGAGAGAAAGTTTGGGTTTGTGCAGGAGATTCACTTAGGCAAAATTGCTCCCTCCCACTACTCTTCCGGGGCACAAACAGATGAAAACAGAAGAAAATCCCCAGTATTTTTAGTCTTATAGTAGATTAGCTTCTCCAAGTCAAGAAACGTGGGCCAATGAAGTCTCACATTGACTCTATTAATTTCTCAAATATTTTATAGTAAAATGCTACAGATAGAAAAAGAATGAGGATAAATCTCTGTGGTACGAAGTCAAAGCAGTACTACTGGTTTAGGGGTCTGTAGGGTAACACCCTCCCTACATATTGTGGTTTAAGTAAGGCTGGCTACAGTGGACATCTGCTGTTTTTGCCTTCCTAGCACTCCACATTTCTGGTGAGAACACCTTAGTTCTCCTTCATGAAATTCACCCTCTTCCTCTTATAGTACAGGGGATTCTGATGGGACTGACCCCACCCCTCCGCCCAGGTCAATCAGAGCATTCTGTTGAGTATCTGACCCACATTAGACCAACCAGCCTGAATCCTAGAACTACTGGGAAAAGGGCATCCTCTTTCCTTTAGGGTTTAAAAAAAGGCAGAATGTAATCCTGGAACTACCTGGAGATGTTCCTTTCCAAAAATAAAGCCAAAAAATAAATCAGAATGATGGAAACCTTCTGAGTCCTAATATTTCACTTGAATAAATCCTGGATCTACAGTTTTATCCAAAGCCAATCCTACTCCTTGAAATTAACCTGTTGCTTATGAAAGTCAATGGGGTTTTTTAAAAATTTCTTAAAATTTTTTGAATTAGGTTTTCTTCACTTAACTTCAAAAAATCTAGACTAATAAATAAATTCTCTCTCTCTCACACACACACACACACACACACACACACACACACACCCCTCTTTCACAAATTTGTCACACAGCTGGAAATTGTACCATAAGAGCACTCCTAGAAGTTACACATTGTCAATTAGGACATCTTACTGTAAAGTCATTTACCAGCTTTGGGGGAAAAACAAACAGTGGGAAAATGAACATTTTTATCAAGGATACTTGAATTTTTCTAAGTAAAGTTAAAGGATAAAGAGGCTAATTTCTTCTTCATTGAATCAGCTTCTAGTTAAAGCTTGATAATTAGCCAGGGTA